>NC_085139.1:263741730-264041730 GCF_024139115.2 Armigeres subalbatus
AAAGGACTTAGCGAACACAGCACTAAGCGAAATAATGAAATTATTAGGACTTGTTGTACACCTTAACAAAGTACAGAAAACACCATTCATCTAAATGATAATTTCATTTAATCAAAAGAAACATTCATAAATTACGCAACGTTTAGCTGGGAGGGTTGTGAGATGTGTGACGATCCATATAATTTTGAGAGGATTCATACAAATAGTGTAAATGGGGAGAGGTAATGAAATAGCCAAATTTTACGTTACGTGATTGGTGGACTTTCTTTAAGGCAAATGCCTTGTATAAACCATAAAACCTGATATATATTTTACCTCTGTAGTTTTTGTATATATAAAAACAATAGTTTTTCTATAAAGTGCACATTTTGGACAACCCTCCCCTTCAAGAGTTACGTAATCTTAACATTCCTAATATATGCTCATTAAACACCAATTTAATGTTATTAACTCTTATTTGTGTTAATAAATACTAAAAGCACATGATTGGATTAATGCGTACTCTTACCCCACCCGATGCGTCTTTACCCCACCGGTGGGGTAAGAGTTCTTTGTCTTGGAATAAGGTTCTACTAAACGAATCTCATACAATATTTTTTCCACTGGGTAACATAAAGGAAGGTATATGAATCATCGACACTGATTTGATATGCAGAAGCCTGCTTCATAGGAGCCACATGATCGAATGAAAACTAAGTGCGTACTTCTGCCCCACTCTACTCTACATCCAAATCCGTTATACGACTCAACAAAAAGTCCGCACCAAATTGCTCGCACGAACACTTTTTCAGCTATTGTGCATCTAGTAGATATATTGATCTTAACTCAATGTTCATTCATGGAAACTAGGGTCCTATGATTTTTGAACTGGATTTGGTGGACAACTGGACTGACAGTGAGGACATTGCAAAGACATGATTGATCTAGTAGATACTTTGAACTGAACTCAAAATGTTTTGGAGTACCGATGAACACCTCGTATTCAGAAAATTGGGTTTGCATGTTCTATATGCGTTTTGAACCAGGTTAGGTACCTATCGATGTTGAGAACATGCAAAAAGCCTTGGTTGTCCGGTAGATACTTTGGTTAAGGTTAGGAACTTTTAGAGTTACTTCGAACATAACGTATTCAAAGAATTGGGTTTATATAATGCCATCTGCCTATTGGACTGGATTGGGCATATGCCGATGATGAAGATATTGCATAAGACTTGGTTGATCAGGTAGATACCGTGGGCTGAAATCGAAAACGTTTTGGAGACCTTGAAATCTCGTATTCAGAAAATTAATCACTGCCTCAACTTCAAGATGATTCAACAGTTGAGTGTTTAGATTTATTAAACAATGTGGTATAGGATCCAAATATTTCAAATTCATCTGCATGCTGTCAGAAGTCAAATCTTCCCAAGGTTTTGGATATCAGGTATTCAGGGTATAATCAAACTAGACCTCACAATATTTTTCCTGAGGACATCCTGATGAACATATTTGCTAAAAAAACTGGGGACCTAGTTCTCTTCTGTGATTTTTCACAGCCGATCTAAACAGCTGGGCGTATATAACCCGAAAGGGTTAAGGCATTAAATATTTTCAAATTTATTGTTATGTTTTCAATGGCTGCCATCTTCCTAGTTAATTTTGGTCTCTTGTAAATAACCTTTGCCTCCCACTGACATGTTCACGTGGTTTATGAACAGTTCCTTAGCATTTAAAATGTTAGAATCATTCCGTGCCGATAGTTCAAACAGGCCAGACGTGTGTACTGTGTCTCATCGCGGATTGTGTTCGTAGTGAAAAGACTATTTGTGGTGCGCTCCTACCTACGGATCCAAGGCGATCGCTGTCGGCGAGTGAAGTAGCTGCTTCTGGCGACGCCATTGAAGCAGGCTATTGTTACTTCTGCTACCTACAGCAGCAGGGGCAGATAAGTAGAAACGTTTTATTGTTCTCCCATCTGCTTGGCTCGGGTGGGACTGATAAAATAAATTAAATTAGTTTTTTAAAGTTTTTTTCTGATTAGCTATTAGTCTTAAGTTAGCATAAGCAAAATCGTTCTTCCACCTTGCGGGGTGAGAATGGAGGCAGATACTATGGAAGGCAATGTGCCTTCAAAGATGCAGGAGCACACACGGTTAACGCCAGCTCCTGGGCCTTGGGTTGTTTACTTTCGAGCGAAGAGACCTAATTCCTGGGCATAAAACGAGATTTGACGCGTCGTTTACGAAGCTTGAATTCACAAATCAACAGAAACAAACTACGCATCACCGCACCTACATACCAGGTGGCGAATGAAATTCGAAAGACAGGTTTCGTACAATGTTGAATATTTGTTTATGTTGCCCTCCGGGAGGTCGAGATAAAGTCGTAATCAACGCAGCGAGCTTGACTTGCAGGATGGCTTGCAGGAAAGGTCGTCTAAAGAACGCCCTGCAATCTACCGTGGATATTCTGGACTGCAGGAATTGCATTCAGCACCACGGTAGATGCAAGGTTTATTCAAGTCAGGCTCGCTTCGGTGACATTCGCCGGTTCGATGCTTCCAAAATATGTCGATATAAATATATTTGTTTCCGGTGGTTCTTTTAGTGCCAGGGTATTTAATTGTACCAACGGCAAACAACTTGAGTCCCTACTCGAGTTTTGTGACAACAAACCACGTTGTGGCAAATGTTCAGAAAGACATCGAGGAGTTCTGCCAGCAACAAGCAACAAAATTGCTTATTGTGGTTTGAACCTCCCCATGGTTTCTAAGAATGCCCGGTGCAAAAAGCGCACCCAAAAAGTGAAGCGCTCGTTGGTACAGGGCTCCAAGCACAAATGCGGAAATGGTTAAAGCGCAAGACTCATCCGCCGATACCACTGCAAGGCTGCTATTTCAGCTACCGTTCAAGTAAGTGATTACTACGATTCCATTTCAATTTGACAATTGGACTCTGATGTAGCCGATATCATGATTCTGACAGTGACATCTGAGGAAGCAGCCGTCTTCCCCAGGATCGCGCCGTAAGAAATCAAAAATCATCCATAAAAGCTTGCAAAATCTAAAGGTAATGGGGGTTTATTTTAAATCCCAAAACAACCTGTCCCTACTGCTTCTTTTGATCCTAGTTCAGTAAGGCATTCCGCCATTGCCTAAATCCGATGTTTCGAAGAAACATCCGTTAGAAGAATCAACGAAAGAAAAAACAAATTCGCACTTCTAGAAAAGTATTCCGTCCAAGTGAGGATTGATCTCCTTAAGGACCTTGTGAACCGTTTTTTTAATTTGTTCAATATTCGAATTCATTGAGGCCAATCGTATACCTCTTTATACCAACATGAAAGTTATCTAAACAATTGACTGTTTCATGGCCCTTCTTGCAGAAATTGTATCTTTCGATGGATAATACGGCCATTCAAGATACAATCACTGTGCTGCAGTGGAACTGTCATAGTCTGAAACATAAATTAGACGTGTTAAAGTTTTTGATTCCCAATTGCGATTGCGATATATTCACTCTGTGAAACATGGCTTTCTTCCGAAGACGAAATCAACTTCCACGATTTTAATATTATTCAACAAGATCAGGATGATCATTATGGTGGCGTTCTTTTGGGGATAAAAAATGCTACTCCTTCTACAGAATTCCCATTCAACTGTTCCCGGCTTGAAATCGTCGCATCCAAGTAAAGTGAAGAATAAAGATCTTTACATAGCTTCGGTGTACATTCCTCCAAATGCCTTTATTAATCGTCGACATTTTGGAGCGCAGTCTCCTTCCTATCATCTGTGATATTGGGTTATATGAACGCACATGGTATTGGATGGGCGAAACGTATGACGATTATAGAGCGCCTATTGTCTATGATTTGTGTGACGATTTCAATTTGAATATTTTGAACACTGGTGAAACAACTCGAATAGGACCAAATGGTCAACAAACCCGTTGATCTGTCTTTATGTTTAAATTCACTATCATTATATTGCACGTGGAAGGTAATTCAAGATCCCTATGGTGGTGATCATATGCCGATAGTTACCACAATTAAAGTAGCTATCAACAATCTGAGCCAGTTAATGTTCCTTTCGACCTCGAAAAACATTGACTGGCAAAAATACATCGGCGGTAAAATTGGTATTGAATCAACTGATACTCTTCCACCTTTGGATGAATATCGATTCCTTACGGAGTTGATTCAAAAAGCGCACTAGAAGCTCAGAAACGACGCTTCAAGTACATCTGTCATCAGAAGACCAGCCACTCCAGCCAGTTGTATCAGAAATCTGATGCCTTCAAGGCCTATCGTAAACACGGAAGGTCGAGCTTTTGAAGAGTATTTGAGGCTCGAAAAAGCTCAAAAATCTTCTCAAGGCAAAAAACGTAGCTACTGGCGACGTTTGTCGAGGACTATCACAAGAAACCTCAATGACAACATTTTGGAAAACAGCTACGCGCGGAACCGCATTTCCACCAACGAGATGAAAAATACTACAATAGATGGATATTCGCTTCGCAAAAAGGTCGGTCCAGATTCCGTACCAGCAGAACCGCTATTTCGAGAATCAGTCAATGATCGGTTCTTTGGGTGGACCATTCTCTGCTGGAACTTTCTATGTCTCTTCTTTCTCGAATGAGCTCTGCTCCGGCATGCAATATCAAATTCAATCTTCTAAAATCTCCCAGATATCGCAAAGACGATTACCCCTGTACAACTGTTTCATGGAGTACAACATTGTGCCACCTGAATGGCGACAGGTCAAGTAATAGCCATTCAAAGCCTGGAAACCAGCATCTAATCACAATTCATATCCGACCGATTGCCATGCTATCTTATGAGAAAATATTGGAGAAAATGATCCTTTCAAGAGTCGACCATTGGGTCGAAGAAAATGCATTGCTTTCAAATACTCAGTTTGGATTTAGAAAGGAAAGGAACAAACAATTGTCTAGCGTTGCTTTCTTCAGATATACAAATGCCTTTGCGCACAAAGACATGGCTTCAGTATTCTTGGACATTAAGGGCTCTTTTGATTCAGTTTCCATGAAGTACTGTCAGACAATCACAGTAGTAGATTACCCGTTAATTTGAATAATTTCTTGTACAATTTGTTGTCAGAAAACAAATGAACTACACTCAGCACTCTGACAACTTCAGAACTGCTCATGGCCTTCCCCAAGGTTCATTTAAGTCCTTGCTTTATAACTTCTATGTTAAAGATATTGACAATTGTTTGGAAGGAAAATGCACGCTCAGAAACTTGCAGATGATGCCGTGGTCTCTCTAAGAGGTCCATGTGCAGATTCTTGCAAGGACCATTAAAAAGTACCCTGAATAATCTGACTGACTGACATTTGGGGATCGAGTTTTCACCCAAAAAACTCAGTTGGTTGTGTTTACTAGGCGGTATCCTGCTCAACTGAAACTCAAGCTGTTGAATGATGACATCAATCTTTATCTTCTAAATACCTTGGGGTCATGTTTGATTCTAAATGTGCTTGGAAACTCCATTTTGAGTATTTGATACAAAAATGCCGGAAAAGGATCAAGGATCCGTTCTATCTCGGAACATGGTGGGGTGCTCACCCGGAAGACCTCATCAAACTCTATGAACAACTATTCTCTCTGTTTAGAGTATCGTTGTTTGCGTACCTTAGGCTGTATGCATTCAGCACTAACATGAGCCTGGAGGTGCTTCTAGGTCACTCCTTTAAAGCACCGTTACTGGGAGCTCTCACTTAGAATACTCATCAAATGTGGAACAAGTAACACACTTGTCTTACACAACTTCGATAAAATGCTTGAACTGTCTTGTCGTTCAAGATTCCTTAGAGTCTATCTCAACTACATTTCTTCAGATCTTTGTCTTCCGTGTTATAATCCACCTCGAGTTCACTTCGACAGTTCCTCAATTGATACGATCTGTCCATGAAACACGCTATTCAAAGAATACCAGACCATCTTCGACAAATATCTATTCCTCCATTTTTCAGGAAAATATGAACATGTCAATTGCAATAACAGATATTTCACTGATGGTTCTCGCATCAACGGATCCAGCTGGTGTTTTCAATGTACTTCAACCACCTTCCGAAAACTTAGGAACCGTGCTCGGTTTATGTTGCTGAGCTGGCAGCAATTAACTTCGCTTTGGGGATAATTTCTAATCAGCCCGTAGACCATTATTTCATCTTCTCGGATAGTCTTAGTTCTATCAGGCACTCCGTCGATGAAACCTGTTAAGCACGCATCTTACTTTCTTACAAACATAAGAGAGCAGATGCGTGTCGAAGCATTCAAGATTACCTTTGTTTGGGTCCCATCTCTGCTCAATCTACGGCAATGAAGGCAGACTCGCTGGCAAAGGTGGGCGCACAGGAAGGTGAAGTTTATGATGAACAATACTCGAGCAACGGGTTTTCAGTCCGCTATTTTCCATAGTTCCAAAGTTTCTGGGCGAGCGTGGTTCAGAGGTGAGGACTTAAGTCGAGGCTTCATTCGCGTGATGTCGAGACTTATGTCCAATCACTATTCAATAAACGCACATCTGTACAGAATAAACCTTGTCGATAGCCACTTATGTAGGTGCAGGCCGCTATGATGACATCGATCACGTAGTTTGGTCCTGCTCGGAAATGACGCCTCCGAGAGCAATTATTGGATACCCTTGTGGCCGGTAAACAACCCTTCAATGAAGTTCGAGGTGTTTTGGGAGATCGTGATGTGGTCTATATCAGACCATTTATAGTTTTCTTTTTGCTTCTGACATCAAAATTTAATATTTTGTTTTTTCTTTCTTCAAAGTTTTTTTTTTTAGTCTCTGCCTTTTGTTCCGTAGAGCTCCATAGCTCTTGCCATCCGAAGATGCTCCCAGTCGAACCATTCCTCGAGAGCACGACACGCCACATCGTCACTGACGCCAAATGCCCGGATGAGAAGCTGAAATTTCCTTATCCCAAATCCTAAGCCCCGTCCATCCTTGAACATTGTGTTAGTTTACAATGAGTCACCACGAGTACGCTGGCTCCTTCCCCTCTCTTATTAACTGTATAATAAACGTAGTTTACGTAAAAAAAGTTGACTGTTCGGCATTCGGCATTCGACCAATGGAACCGTTTGGCCAAATGGCGTACGATCAAATGTTTGAAACCGATTTGCGGACTCGCCTCAGAACAATTCCGTGTGAAAATTCATATATCTACCTATTAGATATTTAGAAAAAAAAATATTTTGATACCTCAAAATTTTCGTATAAATAAAAAAAAAGAAAATTAGGAAGCGATTCCCCTGATAATTAAGAAGACTTTTTCTTGGAAATTGTACAAAAAATCCTTGAAACTGGAATGGTTTTTGCTTAAAATTAAGAAGAATTACCATTTCAAACACTGTGGTTTTCCATTGGAAAATTCATAAGAATTTTGCTTGAAAAAATTCAGAAAAATTTAAGTGGAATTCATAGACCTTCTAAATTATTGACGTAAGGAAAATGGTTGAAAGTATATTTTATTGGGTTGTTGGCTCGCAGGATGTGACATACTCTACAATGAAAATGCAGATTCTCCTTTTTCCTTCATTTTTATGAACATACAATCCTATTCACACGACCTTCATATAATCAATCATTTGGCAAAGAAAAAATTCGCATTCGCCTAAATCAAGAAAAAAATTTACATCAATTATAGTGCGTAGAAGACTACGGCCAGCAATGATTGTAAGTCCTTAACAACAAACCCATTTCATCAGAAAATGACAACACGTGTCGAACGACGACGCCACTCTGCCAGCATGATGATTAATTTGTCCATCCATAAACACGCGCCATTTGTTCGCCCACGACTGTTTACTCTCAATATCGAAAAGAGCAAACGCTTCCGCACGGCACCGGCGCTTCATTTCCCCCTTTCGATCCCCGTCGCTAACTGCTGCACATTTGCTCGATTCGTCGTTACAAATCTATTTGCAGTTGATTACACTATTTTCCATACGGCCATACGTCGACATACCTACCTACATCCATCATATATTGATATAATACCGATGTTAACACTTCATGCTCGAACACCTTTCTTTCTGTGCTTGCCACCTCCTCGGCAATGCTGCTGTTATTATTGTTGTTGCGTAGTTATTACAAACACCACTTCCTCTATTTTCCTTCTATTAATATCTAGCTCCTCAGCGCTCTAAAACGGCGACCAAACGGCGAAAATGGCTTCCTGCCCCGCCAGCCGTAATACGTTTGTATGAGCCTAAAATTTCCCTATTGCCGTCATGGTAGCTTTCCACAACAACGCCTGCTTTGCCTTTTTCCCGAGTCGCCTCATTAATTTTCGGCATTTTACGTGTTCCAGTTCTCTAAAACCTCCCGCTGGCGTGGCTGGGCCCGGTGTGGCGGTCTGGGGACTAACAAACAACCAATTTTTTGAACATGTTACCTGACTAGCGCGTATTTAGGCCGACTTTTGCCGTTGAGGCAAAATTATGCGCGCGTTATGAAGTCTAACGATCGGTAATTGATTTTTTTTTCTCGGTCGCTGATGTTGTTATAATTATTCCTTTCGCTTCCGTCTGTTATCGCCGTTTGACATGATCGAAAGTTTGGCTTCCAATTTTCGTTCCATTCATTTCTCGGCATAAAACTCACATTTGCGTTTCGGGTGACTGTTCCGTCACATGGTGGCAGCGGAACACGGCGACAGTGGTACTTAACGCCGGCCGCGGCTTTGTGGTGCTTAATGGAGCGTTTGTAACCACAAGACTCGGTGTATATGTTCGTATAACTCAGTTTCCCACCCTCCGGGCCCCGTGGTTGCGTGTGAATTATCCGTTTACGTAGAATTGGACGCTTGTTAGTCAGGTTAGGAAAATCGTCATGTCATGTATTAGTAGGGCTTCCTGTTGGAACCCCCTTGCTGCACTGCACGGAGGGATTTTCCAAGTAAATACGTGGGGAATCCGAAATCGTATTAGTAAGAGTCCTTTTGAGCACTTGTCGGTGAATTTACGGCGTCGGTGGTTATTTATCGGATTTTCCAATGAATTTGATGCGACTTTCACGTCCTATACTGCTATACTGAAACATTATAGCGCCAGTGCCACGGGTAGTAGTTATAGTAATTGATTCTAAAGGTTTAAATTTATATCGTGATTTTGCTTGTTTCTAGAACAAATATTGTAAAAGATCATACTATTTAGGAACTCACAATTTGTTGTATAAAAATTACCCATAATCGAATAGTTTTGTTTTTTAGAACTGAAGCTAGATGACGTCTAGATAAGCAACTCCATCGTAAGATCTTAATTCAATTAATCAATTCTCCAGAATCTAGAGGGAAACATACTAGAAAATCTTGGAATCCCTCGAATCTCTGTTGTACATATCTTGAGTTGATAATTTTCATTTAATCTTGGCTTTTTTATTCATTTTTTGTGTGTAAATATTTGAGGCGATATATGAATATGGGAATAAAACGTTCAACATAATATGTGTTCACTATCCGGATCAGGATTGCGGAAAACCTTCGAACGAACTGAAAACGCGCAATATATGGAAAACACTACAGTTTATTGACTGACGAACTCTTCGACTTCGAATAATTTATTGCTCGTTCGGTTTGGACCAAATTCTATTTAGAAACAAACTCGCGCTGGATGCTAACCGACTTTGCAATGTATCGACGAGTGATACCGAGCCTCAGCCATTGAAATTGTCGTTGTTCATCCTGGTCGTTATCGTCGTCCTCGCCGATGAACGATGGGAGGTGGCATCAGTCGTTTCTGGAGTGGAGGCCTCCTGGCGACAAATCTTGCAGGCTAAACTTCGTGCGTTCGTTGACAAAACTTCTCCCTTACTGATGCGATTAGGGAGCTGCTGACCAGCATGAAAAGATTCGATTGGTAGTGCTGCATTACTAGCGTGGCTAGCGGAAGTTGGTGATGTAAAATCATCGGATGCTGGCGAGATTCAGGACTCGGCATTCTCCAGCCGTCCGCCGATGCAAGTATCCCATCGACACCAACTATGCAACAACGAAAGTTATGACGATATGATTTCAACTGCCGATCCTGATTTATTTCTGCAACTTCTTCTGCAAACTGTCTTGCCGAACGATAGCACGAGATTGTTCAGGAAATCGTTCAATTCGCATATGGAGACATCCTAAAAGCTTGGCTGCGCAGGTGCGGGATAGCTGTTGTGTGCGAAACTACGCATCAAAGCTCCAGAGTCGTACAAGACCGTGAGCGATGATCGAAGAGAAGAATTCATTTGGAGGTTTTGACTGGGCTGGAATTGTTTGTTGTATTAAGGGAGATTTTGACCATCTTGAGATCTTTAAACCATAATGAGTGATAGTGCAGCTGAACTGCCGTCTCACCAATGTCGGCAGGGTATTCAGCACCGGAGAAGTGAAACCAGGCACCGTTCTTGGTAATTTGTAAATCTCTGGTACTAGATCGGCAACGAAAACATGCCACAGGAGGTACTGATGACAACCAGCACTTGACGATCATGGAGTCCGTCCAGAAATGGACTTCAGCTGAAATTGAGACCTAATGAGCTTTTCGTAAAGATGGTTCAACAAAGCGCTGAAGACTTCTAAATGTGGAATCGGTCTCTTGAAAGGAGGCTTCCGGGCCTCTTGAAAGGGCTTCAGGCCTCTTGAAAGGAGGCTTCGGGCCTCTTGAAAGGAGCTCGGGCCTCCTGAAGCAGGCTTCGGCCTCTTGAAAGGGCATCAGGCCTCGAAGGAGGCTTAAGCCTCTTGAAGAGCTCTCTTGAAAGGCTTCAGGCTCTGAGGCTTCCAGGCCTCTTGAAAGGAGGCTTCCGGGCCTCTTGAAAGAGGAGGCTTCGGGCCTCTTGAAGGAGGCTTCAGGCCTCTTGAAAGGAGGCTTCGGGCCTCTTGAAGGAGGCTTCGGGCCTCTTGAAAGGAGGCTTCCAGGCGCCTCTTGAAGGGGGCTTCCGGGCCTCTGAAGAGGCTCGGGCCTCTTGAAGGGGCTTCCGGAGCTCTTGAAGGAGGCTTCCGGGCCTCTTGAAAGGAGGCTTCAGGGCCTCTTGAAGGAGGCTTCGGGCCTCTTGAAGGAAGGCTTCCGGGCCTCTTGAAAGGAGGCTTCGGGCCTCTTGAAGGAGCTCGGGCCTCTTGAGGGGCTTCGGGCCTCTTGAAGGAGGCTTCCAGGCCTCTTGAAAGGAGCCCGGGCCTCTTGAAAGGAGGCTTCCGGGCCTCTTGAAAGGAGGCTTCCGGGCCTCGAGGTTCCAGGGCCTCTTGAAGGAGGCTTCGGGCCTCTTGAAGAGGCTTCCAGGCCTCTTGAAAGGAGCTTCCAGGGCCTCTTGAAAGGAGGCTTCGGGCCTCTTGAAAGGAGGCTTCGGGCCTCTTGAAGGAGGCTTCGGCCCTCTTGAAGGACTTCCGGGCCTCTTGAAAGGGGCTTCCGGCCTCTTGAAAGATTCGGGCCTCTTGAAAGGAGGCTTCCGGGCCTCTCTGAAGGAGGCTTCCGGGCCTCTTGAAAGGAGGCTTCGGGCCTCTGAAGGAGGCTTCAGGGCCTCTTGAAAGGAGCTTCGGCCTCTTGAAAGGAGGCTTCCGGGCCTCTTGAAGGAGCTTCGGGCCTCTTGAAAGGAGGCTTCCGGGCCTCTTGAAGGGCTTCGGGCCTCTTGAAAGGAGGCTTCGGGCCTCGAAAGGGGGCTTCGGCCTCTTGAAGGGCTTCCGGGCCTCTTGAAGGGCTTCCGGGCCTCTTGAAGGGCTTCGGGCCTCGAAGGAGGCTTCGGCTCTTGAAAGAGGCTTCCGGGCCTCTTGAAAGGAGAGGCTCGGCTCTTAAAGAGGCTTCGGGCCTCTTGAAAGACCGGCCTCTGAAGGAGGCTTCCAGGCCTCTTGAAGGAGCTGGCCCTCTTGAAAGGGGCTTCGGGCCTCTGAAAGAGGCTTCGGGCCTCTTGAAAGGAGCTTCGGGCCTCTTGAAAGGAATAGTGCAGCTGAACTGCGTCTACCAATGTCGGCAGGGTATTCAGCACCGGAAGTGAAACCAGGCACCGTTCTTGGTAATTTGAAATCTCTGGTACTAGATCGACAACGAAAACATGCAACGGGAGGTACTGTGACAACCAGCCGACGATCATGGAGTCCGTCCAGAAATGTGACTTCAGCTGATGTAGACTCTAATGAGCTTTTCGTAAGATGGTTCAACAAAAGCGCTGAAGACAGTTCTAAATGTGGAGTCGGCCTCGAGGAGGCTTCCGGGCCTCTTGAAAGGCTTCGGGCCTCTTGAAAGGAGGCTTCGGGCCTCTTGAAAGAGCTTCCGGGCCTCTTGAAAGGAGGCTTCGGGCCTCTTGAAAGGAGGCTTCCGGGCCTCTTGAAAGAGGCTTCCAGGCCTCTTAAGGCTTCGGGCCTCTTGAAGGAGGCTTCGGCGTCTTAAAGAACTCGGGCGTCTTAAGGAAGCTGGGCCTCTTGAAGGGCTTCGGGCCTCTTGAAGGGAGCCTCGGGCCCCTTGAAGGCTTCCGGGCCTCCTGAGGAGGCTTCAGGGCCTCTTGAAAGGAGGCTTCCGGGCCTCTTGAAAGGAGGCTTCGGAGCCTCTTGAAGGCTTCGGGCCTCTGAAAGAGAGGCTTCAGGCCTCTTGAAGGGCTTCCGGGCCTCTTGAAGGAGGCTTCCAGGGCCTCTTGAGGAAGCTTCGGGCCTCTTGAAAGGAGGCTTCAGGCCTCTGAAGGAGCTTCGGGCCTCTTGAAGGAGGCTTCGGGCCTCTTGAGAGCTTCGGGCCTTCAGGGCTTCGGGCCTCTTGAAGGAGGCTTCGGGCCTCTTGAAAGGAGGGCTTCGGGCCTCTTGAAGGAGGCTTCCGGGCCTCTTGAAGGGGCTTCCGGCCTCTTGAAAGGAGGCTTCAGGGCCTCGAAAGGAGGCTTCCGGGCCTCTGAAAGAGGCCTCGGCCCCTGAAAGGGGCTTGGGCCTCTTGAAGGAGGCTTCAGGCCTCTTGAAGGAGGCTTCGGGCCTCTTAAAGGGGCCTCGAAGGGCTGGGCCTCTTGAAGGGCTTCCGGCTTGAAAGGAGGCTTCGGGCCTCTTGAAAGGAGGGCTTCGGGCCTCTTGAAGGAGGCTTCAGGCCTCTTGAGGACTGCCTCTTGAAGAGGAGGCTTCGGGCCTCTTGAAAGGGCTTCGGGCCTCTTAAAGGAGGCTTCGGGCCTCTTGAAAGGAGGCTTCGGGCCTCTTGAAAGGGGCTTCAGGCCTCTTGAAAGGGCTTCGGGCCTCTTGAAAGGAGGCTTCGGGCCTCTTGAAGGAGGCTGGGCCTCTTGAAGGAGGCTTCGGGCCTCTTGAAGGAGGCTTCGGGCCTGCGAAGGAGGCTTCGGCCTCTTGAAAGGAGGCTTCCGGGCCTCTTGAAGGAGGCTTCCGGGCCTCTTGAAAGGAGCTTCAGGCCCTTGAAGGAGCTTCGGGCTCTTGAAAGGAGGCTTCCGGGCCTCTTGAAAGGACTTCAGGCCCTCTTGAAGGGCTCCAGGCCCTGAAGGAGGCTTCGGGCCTCGAAAGGAGGCTTCGGCCTCTTGGAGCTTCGGCTCTTGAAAGGAGCCTGGGCCTCGAGAAGGAGGCTTCGGGCCTCTTGAAGAGCTTCGGGCCTCTGAAGGAGGCTTCGGGCCTCTTGAAAGGAGGCTTCCGGGCCTCTTGAAAGGAGGCTTCAGGCCTCTTGAAAGGAGCCTTCGGCCTCTTGAAGAGGCTTCCGGGCCTCTTGAAGGGGCTTCGGGCCTGTGAGGGCTTCCGGGCCTCTTGAAGGAGGGCTTCCGGGCCTCTTGAAAGAGGCTTCCGGGCCTCTTGAAAGGGGCTTCCAGGCCTCTTGAAAGGAGGCTTGGGCTTGAAGGGCTTCGCTCGAAGGAGGCTTCGGGCCTCTTGAAGGAGGCTTCGGGCCTCTTGGAAAGGCCAGGGCCCTCTTGAAGGAGGCTTCCGGCCTCTGAAAGGGGCTCGCTGGCCTGAAGGCTTCGGCCTCTTGAAGGAGGCTTCCGGGCCTCTTGAAAAGAGCCGGGCCTCTTGAAAGGAGCTTCAGGCCTCTCTTGAAAGGCTGGGCCTCTTGAAAGGAGGCTTCGGGCCTCTTGAAAGGAGGCTTCGGCCTCTTGAAAGGAGGCTTCCGGGCCTCTTGAAAGGAGCTTCGGGCCTCTTGAAGAGGCTGGGCCTCTTGAAAGGAGGCTTCAGGCTCTTGAAAGGAGGCTTCGGGCCTCTTGAAGGAGGCTTCCGGGCCTCTTGAAAGGAGGCTTCGGGCCTCTGAAAGGAGGCTTCGCCTCTTGAAAGGAGGCTGGCCTCTTGAAAGGAGGCTTCGGGCCTCTTGAAAGGAGGCTTCCGGGCCTCTTGAAGAGGCTTCGGGCCTTGAAAGGAGGCTTCCGGGCCTCTTGAAAGGAGGCTTCCGGGCCTCTTGAAAGGAGGCTTGGGCCTCTTGAAGGGGCTTCCGGCCTCTTGAAGAGGCTGGGCCTCTTGAAAGGACTTCCGGGCCTCTTGAAAGGGAGGCTTCCGGGCCTCTTGAAGGAGGCTTCCGGGCCTCTTGAAAGGGAGGCTTCCGGGCCTCTTGAAAGGAGGCTGCGGGCCTCTTGAAAGGAGGCTTCAGGCCTCTTGAAAGGAGGCTTCCAGGGCCTCTTGAAAGGAGGCTTCGGCCTCTTGAAAGAGGCTTCCAGGCCCTCTTGAAAGAGCCGGCCTCTTGAAAGGAGGCTTCGGGCCTCTTGAAAGGAGGCTTCGGGCCTCTTGAAAGGGGCTTCCGGGCCTCTTGAAAGGAGGCTCTGGGCCTCTTGAAGACTGGGCCTCTGGAAAGGAGGCTTCCGGGCCTCTTGAAAGGGCTTCGGCCTCTAGGCCTCTTGAAAGGAGGCTTCCGGGCCTCTTGAAGGAGGCTTCCAGGGCCTCTTGGGCCTCTTGAGGGGCTTCCAGGCTGAAGGCTTCCGGGCTCTTGAAAGGAGGCTTCGGGCCTCTTGAAAGGACTTCGGGCCTCTTGAAGGAGGCTTCCGGCCTCTTGAAAGGAGGCTTCGGCCTCTTGAAGGCTCAGGCCGAAGGGGCTTCCGGGCCTCTTGAAAGGAGGCTTCCGGCCTCTTGAAAGGAGGCTGGCCTCTGAAAGGAGCTCGGCCTCTTGAAAGGAGGCTTCGGCCTCTTGAAAGGGCTTCCAGGCCTCTTGAAAGGAGGCTGGGCCTCTTGAAGAGGCTTGGGCCTCTTGAAAGGAGGCTTCCGGGCCTCTTAGAAGAGGCTTCGGGCCTCTTGAAAGGAGGCTCCGGGCCTCTTGAAGGAGGCTTGACCTCTTGAAGGGAGGCTTCCGGGCCTCTTGAAAGGAGGCTTCGGGCCTCTTGAAGGGCTTCGGGCCTCTTGAAAGGGGCTTCCGGGCCTCTTGAAGGAGGCTTCGGGCCTCTTGAAAGGAGGCTTCCGGCCTCTTGAAAGGAGGCTTCCGGGCCTGAGGCTTCGCCTCTGAAAGGAGGCTTCGGCTTTGAAGGAGGCTTCGGCCTCTTGAAAGGAGGCTTCGGCCTCTTGAGGGGCTTGGCCTCTTGAAGGAGCTTGGCCTTTGAAGGCTTCGGCCTCTGAAAGGGGCTCGGCCTTGAAAGGAGGCTTCCGGCCTCTTGAAAGAGGCCGGCCTTGAAGGAGGCTTCGGCCTCTTAGAAGGAGGCCTGGCCTCTGAAGGAGCTTCGGCCTCTGAAAGGAGGCTTCCGGCCTCTTGAAAGGAGCTTCGGCCTCTTGAAGGCTGGCTCTTGAAGGAGGCTTCGGCCTCTGAAAGGATCGGCCTGAAAGGAGCTGGCCTTTGAAAGGAGGCTTCGGCCTTTGAAAGGAGGCTCGCCTCTGAAAGGAGGTGTTCCATTCCGTTCGATAAACCTGATCAACGATGATAAATCTCTCATGATGAAGAGATCACTATTGACTTCAACTTGTGGATCTTATTCAGTTGCCAGAAGGGATATTGCTTTGCCTGAGCAATATGATTAACATGACAGCAACACATCGTTAAGAAGGAGAAGATTGGCCAATTATTTACTATAAGGAGATCCGTTTTCAGCTCACTTGCTGTATATTCATTTTATCGCAAAACAGAGAAATAGCATCAAACTCTCGCTTCATTTTGCTAACATGTGTGTCACTGTTGAAAAAATCACAAAATAAAAAACTCAAATTCATTTTCATTACTTTTTTGGATGGGATGGACATGAGCTATGAGATGAAGTGTCGAACAGTTCTCCTATTTGAACTAAAATTACTAAAGATTTAAAAAAGGATGGTGTCAGCCACCTTTAGCATGGCCGGCGTTGTTCAGTATTGTTTTGTTGCAGATTATGTTCCAGTAATACGATACCTTCCTCGCCCAGGCTGAGGTTTGTTTTTAAGGTCACTCTGACGGAATCAAGATTAAAAGTGCTCGCGTTTCAGCACCACTCGATAAGGAAGCACACTGTCATTTTATTTCACGCATGCTGCGACGCAGCAAAGCTAAATCAACAAAATGACAGTTTCCCTCGAATCGAGTGGTGTGCCTTTTAACTGATTCCGTCAGGAATATCTGAAACCAAAAGTTATTGCTCAAGTCAAAACAAGCCTTATAATTTATAAAACTACTCGTATCGTCAGAATGGAACATCGAAATAAAGATGAAAACCTTCCTAAATCACGTACATTCCCGATAATGGAACAGGAAGCAACATAATTTACGAACTTCCGATTCATGGGACCTTGATATACCAATACCTACAACGTTAATTAGGCTTTCCTTTGAACATATGCCGAACAAAGCAATACCCATACGTATACAACTAATCAGATTACCAGTTTTCCAAATTATGTTCCCACCTCGTAAAACTCGCTTCCATTCAATTCATATCCTCTGACTCTCTCCACTTACCGAAGCGAAATTCTACTTATTTCAAACCCCAAAAATGCTCAACAAGACATAACTCCGATCAAACCGTTTGCAAGAACTCTGCTTCCCCATCCTCATCATCATCAACCACGTCAACGCTGATGAATTATGACATATGTTGCCTTCAACACCACTCACCTGCCTGCCGCGGTGCTCTACTTTCTGACCGCGCGCTGCGCACCTTACCCGCCATTATTGCCCGTCCCTCGGATCCGATATTATTGTAACGTATTTAAACATAATCATTCCGTAATTTCTTTCAATTAAATTCAATATTCGCTCCCTCTTCTTCGTCGTCGTCGCCTCGAGAGTGGCCGTTCTCATTTTCTCTTTGATGGGTATTTTCGTTCTCGCACTTCACTGCGCTCTAAGGCTACCTCTTCTCTTTATCAGGCATTGTTTGGAACAACCATCTGTTCCCAGAGATAGAGGTCGGTTTCCTTCGATTCGATCACTAATTCGAATTTTCCACTGATTATGCGATGTACGGTGGGCTTTGTGCCTCTATGGTATCACCAGAATGAAGTAAAAGCTTATTTAACTTTAATAGGAATCACTTTAACTGCCTAAACATTAATCTTAGACTTGATGCTTATGTTCTAGAACCGTACATAATATTGACTAAAATTTGAAAAGCTTCTGAAAGAAAAAAAATTATAATAAATGCCTAGTTCCTTTCCATGTTATTCAAGATCTCCATGGATTAGGCCTTGAAGTCTACACGCGTAACCTAAAACCTGTTATCTCTTTTTTAATGGCTCATGTACTATTTGATTAAGTAAACCATATCCGCGCGTAGAATTTAAGGCCTATACTCCAGGAAATTTTTGGATGAACTGGAAAGGTGCAGTTATTGAAGGCCATATCAATAACTGCACCTTTCCAGTTCATCCAAAAATTTCCTGGAATAGGCCTTAAATTCTACGCGCGTTACCAAAGGGCTGTCATTTTGAAAATGGTTCATGCCCTATTTGATCTATTTACCCAATTTGTAAACTCTTTTTATTCAACTAATTTCAATTTACTCACTCAGATGTGTTTTCAGAACATAGTAAATTAATGACCAAGTCGGGTGGTCCAATACACGGTAAATAAGGCAATCCATAAGACAGCTGCTATCAGCTGACGATTTTTGTTTACCTTGATTTTTTGGCAGATTCTGACCGGACTGACAGAACAATCCAAAGGAAAGTGTTAAGCGCGGTTTACACCAGCAGTGAGTTCCATTGAACACACTTTTACACACTTTGTTTTGATTTCGATTGTCAGTCCCATCGCTGAGTGTCCTCATGGAAAGCCTAGTAGGCAATTAATTTTTATTGAACTAATTTTAATTGCTTATGATCTAGTACATGCATTCATCTCTTGAACTAGGTGTTCCGCGTTTGATTAACACTATCATCCTTATTTTTAGACCTGTGCGCCAACGCGCCACGCCGCCACCGCCGTCGAAAATTAATCGGCGCCCACCGCATGAAAATTTTCCAGGCCGCCGAATAGTTTTTACCATGCCAATGGCTATTGAATGGCTAGTAGTAATAAGTAGGGTAATGGGTTACGTACACTTTGTTAAAAAAAACATTTTTATTGGTTCATCCTATCGACAATATATATTTTCGGTCAAGTTCATATTACATTTATCTACTTTCAAGTATGCAGAAATTATTGGATGGTAACCTTCCCACTAGCTGTAACTAGCATGGAGCTGATTTTGCTATACAATTATGCTCGGGCAAACATATACATATTTTTTCTAAGGCTTCTAAGGCTTTAAATGTGATAGTTCAATAATTTCCAAAGAACATTGCTCATACAACTAGATTACTTTTGGCAGACATTGAATTGTTTTTTACAAATTTCTTATCGGTCTAATTGGTGTCTTTGGTGTTTTGGACTGTAATTATTTTTCAGAATTTCATTAAGTAATTTCTTCGTGAATATCTTCTGGAAACTCATCGGGAAATCCACCCGAAACTAATTAAAGAATTTGAGAATCAAAAAACTTTTGCAGTGATTCAAACAAGGAATTCCTTTACGAATTGCTCCATATATTTCTACAACACACAACACATTAATAAAAAAATTCAATTTTTAATCGAAATTGATTTAAATGACGCTAAAAGTAGCCTCACGCCTCGGGAATCTTGTCTATTGACTTTGTTCTCATGTGCTCCCAAAAAAGTAGGACCTATGCATTAGTAAAAAAATCTGGAGATTTCGGCCGGATTGTATTTTAAATCGGGCGGATTTTCAAATTTTTCATAACGATATCCCATAAATCCTATCCACACACATGGGAGCAAAATTAGCAGACAAGACACAATCCTGATGTTTAGACTAGCCCTAAAGTACGTGAGGACCTTAAATCTAGTCTAATCTAATCGACCAAATTTTCTCTTAGTTTGAAACTTCCTTAAACTCGGTTTTGTTCAGTAGCGTTGAATCTTTGAATCTCCGACGCAGCGTCTGATAAGGCAAGTTGAAGTCGAAGATTGTTGATACCGTAATAAATAACCGCTGTAATCCTTCAATACAACCGTTCATACTGTAGTTAGTCCGACGAAATGGCCTTCTTAGCATAGCGTTGTTTGGAAGTGCCCTCGGCTGTACGTTGATATATTTTGCTCCAAAATATCGCTACAACTATTCGGCCTTGCGAAACAACTGTAACCAGTACGGACCAAGCAATGTTACGGCGATTCCTTAGCAGCTCCAGATCGATAAGCCGATAGCAGATATTATACTGGCGTAATGTAGTCTACGGTAGTCTACGCAGAACAAATCGTAAGAAACGTCGTTGCACGGACTCAATTTGTTCTGCACCGTTCATTGGGATTCCGAACTGGGCGCAGCAATAGTCCAGTATAGACCGCACCAGTGAGCAAAACAGATGCTTCAGACAGTAAATGTCAGAAAATTCTATGGCCAAAGAAAGATAAAGCCCAGGGTTTTGGAAGCCTTGCCCACAACGTACGAGATATGCAACTTGTACGTTAGTTGGAAATCCAAAATTACGCCCAAGTCTTTGCAATGAGTTAGTCCAGCGGTTCTCAACCTGGGGTACATGTACCCCTGGGGGTACCTTCGCTGGTCCTAGGGGGTACCTCGGATGAAAATGCATAATGGCGGTCGTATTACAATTCCATTCGGAGCTTATTGATAAAGTTTTGATTATTGTAATTTTTTTATTTCAAAACTTTGTTTTGTACATAACATGCATGGCGATCAGTAAATCAAAGCTAATGAATTGTCGGCAGTGGCTAATTTTCTACCCACCGCTTCTACATCCAGGCGCTACCGTATATGCGCAAATAGCCAGCATGAGTTAACCGCCAGAAATTTGTATGGCGAAAGACATCTAACGGGGGTTTTCTCAAAATTAGGAACTTTTTATGAAAAACTATTTGGTACCGGTTATGAAGGAAGGTGTCCGCTACTACGCCTACCAAATATTTTTTTCGATTAAGGTGCTTAATTTTGAGAAATTTGAACCTTAGATGCCTTTCGCCATACTGATTTCAGAAAGTTAACTCATAGTGTGCCGCTGTAAGCACGCTCAAATCAGGCGATTCATTGAACCCTGCTTTCCTAAACTAGAACAAATGTCGAATGAGCGAATTTAAAAAATCTTCTATGCAATCTACCTGATCTAAACAAAATGTTGAATCTGATCTAAACAAAAATTTCAAGAGGCTCGGAAGTTTTTTTTTCCAAAAAAAAAAAACCATTCAAGAGGCTTGAAAGCCTTATTCAAAAGCTACGGAAGCCTGCTTTCAAGAGGCTCGGAAGCCTGCTTTCAAGAGGCTCGGAAGCCTCCTTCCAAGAGGCTCGGAAGCCTCCTTTCAAGAGGCTCGGAAGCCTCCTTTCAAGAGGCTCGGAAGCCTCCTTTCAAGAGGCTCAGGCCTCCTTTCAAGAGGCCTCAGGAAGCCTCCTTTCCAAGAGGCTCAGGCCTCCTTTCAAGAGGCTCAGAAGCCTCCTTTCAAGAGGCTCAGAAGCCTCCCTTTCAAGAGGCCCGGAAGCCTCCCTTTCAAGAGCTCAGAAGCCTCCTTTCAAGAGGCTCAGAAGCCTCCTTTCAAGAGGCTCAGAGCCTCCTTTCAAGAGGCTCAGGAAGCCTCCTTTCAAGAGGCTCAGAGCCTCCTTTCAAGAGGCTCAGAGCCTCCTTTCAAGAGGCTCAGGCCTCCTTTCAAGAGGCTCAGGAAGCCTCCTTTCAAGAGCTCAGGCCTCCTTTCAAGAGACTCTGAAGTTTCCTTTCAAGAGGCCTCAGAAGCCTCCTTTCAAGAGGCTCAGAAGCCTCCTTTCAAGAGGCTCAGAAGCCTCCTTTCAAGAGGCTCAGAGCCTCCCCTTTCAAGAGGCTCAGAGCCTCCTTTCAAGAGGCTCAGGCCTCCTTTTAGAGGCCTCAGAAGCCTCCTTTCAAGAGGCTCGGAAGCCTCCTTTCAAGAGGCTCAGAAGCCTCCTTTCAAGAGCTCAGAAGCCTCCTTTCAAGAGACTCAGAAGCCTCCTTTCAAGAGGCTCAGGCCTCCTTTCAAAAGGCTCAGAAGCCTCCTTTCAAGAGGCTCAAGCCTCCTTTCAAGAGGCTCAGAAGCCTCCTTTCAAGAGGCTCGGAAGCCTCCTTTCAAGAGGCTCAGAGCCTCCTTTCAAGAGGCTCGGAAGCCTCCTTTCAAGAGGCTCGGAAGCCTCCTTTCAAGAGATTCGGAAGCCTCCTCTCAAGAGACCCAAAAGTTTCCTTTCAAAAGGCCCGGACGCCTGCTTTTAAGAGGCTCGGAAGCCTTCTTTTGAGAGGACAGGAAGCCTTTTTTTCAAAAAGCTAGAAAGGAAGCTCGGCATCTTCCAAGAGGTTTGACAGCATACTTTCAAGAGGTTCAGAAGCATCCTTTAAAGATGCAACGGAAGCCTTCTTTTAAGTGGCTCAAAAGCCGCCATTCAAGAGACTATGAAGCCTTTTATCAAAAGCTTCGGAAGCCTACTTTCGAGAGATTCAGAAGCTCCTTTCAAGAGGCTCGGAAGCCTCACTTCAAAGGGCTCGGCATTATTCTTTCAAAAGGCTTGGAAGCCTATTTTTAAGAGGGGGTACCTCAATTAATGCAAAAGTTTGAAGGGGTACCTTTCAAGAAAAAGGTTGAGAACCGCTGAGTTAGTCGTTCTATTCTAGTATTCGGGTGCGTGTAGGCAAAATGGTGGCTCCAGGGCCTTATGGATTTCCGAACACCATTCTCAAGGCAGCAATCATTGCGAACATCTATGCAGAGATGTCTCCATGACTGTAGTAGTTTTCCCGATAGATGAAAAAAGGCAGAAGTTGGTTCTGTTACCGAAAGCCGGGAAACCGTCTAATTAACATGACGGGCAAGTTGCTGGAGAGGATCATCCTCAACAGGCTGACCCCGTACTCAGAGAGTACGGGTGGCCTCGCAAGCAATCAGTTCGGGTTCCGTAAGGATAAGTCCACGTTTGACGTTGACAGCGTGGTAAAGACCGCTGAGATAGCGATCCAATGTAAAAGGCGAGGTATTCTATATATTCTAAGCTATTACCAGAACCGTATACTATTATACGAGACCGATGCCAGTCAGAGAAGTATTCCAATTAATGCAGTAGTACCGCAAGGCTCATTATTGGACCCGGTATTATGGAATATTATGTACGACGGACTTCTGAAACTAAAGTTTCCTTCTGATGTCAAGATCGTCGGCTTCGCCTATGACCTTAGAAGTCTACGGGGATTCAATTCTTGTGGCAGCACACGCGATCAACTAAGCATATGCATGCGGTACTTCGAAAAATTTCGTTTCGTTTCGTTTCGGTGGTTCGAAACGAAATTCCAAGGAATTTCGCGGAATTTAGGCATGGCAAAATTGCATTTTTTGATTTCGTTTTGTTTCGTTAAATTTCAAAAATTTTGCTAGAAAAAACTAGCTTCTAACGAATTTTACGGAATTTCGCGGAATTTCGAAACAAATTTAAAATTATTATATTTAAACCATACTTTATACCTATTATCAAAAATTGCAGCTGCGCCGCTGAACAAACTAAATTACCTGTTTTCAAAACTTTATGTTATGCAGATTTTTCTACTAACGCCTACTACATAACCCCATTCTGAATTGTGTTAGCTCTGTCAATTTGCAGTCTTTCTGCTAGGGCCGGCTAGATCAAACTGAAGATGACTATCTTACAGGTCGGCTCAAGCACCGATGGAGTCGGGGGGGGGGGGGAATACAAAACCAAATCACTTTATATCTCTTACTCACTTTATTAACTAAAACTTACATGTGTTTTGTGTATGTAGGATTGTGTAGAAAGCGCTGGGGCCAGCCGGCTTCGTCGGGATCAGATGGTGGGAGGGTACGATGGCGGGGTCGGTAGGGTTGGATGGGCGACTCAGTAGCACTCACTGATACCAAAGCTTTGGATCCTGGGTTCCCTGGTCTCGACGCACGAGGGGTCGTTCTAATGGTGGATGGGCTTCACCGTATAGTGTTCTCTGCTCTGATTCAGCAATGATGACTAGGTAGTAACAGGGTGGCCGGACGGACGGTCGACTCCGGTGGCAACGGCAGTACTCACTCTCCGTGCACGATGCTCTTCTGTCGTTTCAGCGACGTCGTAATCGGTTGACCGGATTAACAATCCGGGCTCGGACGAGCCGATATGCGTGACCGATGTGTTGAGGGACATTCACTTCTCAAAAGCTTCGTTCCAGGTCTTCGAAACGATGACACGTGCTTACGGGGAAGCTTCTATTTCCAAGCTTTGCTCTTCGCAACTGGAACTCGGGACTTCGACGACGGTTTATGGACGATACCTGCTATCGATGGGCCTTCTCACGTATAGGCCATGGGCAGACTGCCACCAGAGGACCTTGAGCAGTAGACGGCCACTGGAGGGCTTTATGCGGTCCTATACCGCAGGGTCCTACACATTTTTGAACACAAGGGAGAGATTACTAAGGGTTGTTGCCGGTTTTCGATTGATCAGTTGCTGTTTTTACCTGATTCTATAAATGTGGGATAATATACTAACTTCTCCACTTATAACTGAAAACTTGCACTTCAAAAATATACTGTGCACTGATTTTGGTTGTTTCCTTAGCTCCGTATGGCTTGGTAGCTGAAGTGGAAAAGACCGCAATTTCTTCTCAGAGCTGGCAGCCAACCTCATAGTACCCCATGTATTCTAAATATCCCCATTCTTTATTCTCGGGCAACTCAATAATTTTCCGTTCTCCCATTTTTGATCCCGCGCAGTGATTTTTTGATAGAGTGTAAGTGTGTATGTCAGTTACAAATATAAACTTTTCAATTCGACCGTTATCTGGAGTATATAATCATCTAATTATTTTATATAAACTTAGCTTCTGAATAATGTGGGTTTACATTTTAATAGTTCATAGAATTTTTGATTCAATTTATAATTCGCTTTAGTGAGGTTTGTGATAGAATTACTTCTAGATATAGAATATGATATCCGATATGGTTTGTATCCTATTACTAAGTTCTAATTTAGAAAGCTTTTCTTTTTGTAGCATCTCTCTCTTTCTGCTTGAACTTGCATTGTAGGGTGAAATACCCGAATTGTAACAATTGACAAATACATATTTAGTTTTCTTCTATAAAACGTCTTCAGTGTTTTGTTAGAAATATTTGACAGAAAACAAAAAGTATCGTCTTCTTTGATGGCTCTACATTCTAAATGGGACCTGGACTGATTTTCAACATAGTATTCTATTAGCATTTCCTCAGTTATTAATTGAAAGCTTTTCTATTTCCGCCATTGCATGAGTATGTATTTTGTATGGCAACTACAATGGATACACTATTCCCAGGGTGTTGAGAATGTTTCCAACCCGAAAGCATCCTAGACCGAACCAAGAATCGAACACGCCATCTCCGGATTGACAATCCTTCACCTTTGCTCGCAAGGCTACTGGAGATCCCAAAAAGTATCTTAAACTCAATTTTTGGGATATGGGCTTAATATTTGAGACGTCAGGCTTAGAGTGTAAAAGTAATAAGATACGATGTCTTTTTCTAGCGCCTTTTTCCTTTTAAAAGCCGATTTGTCCACCTCCGTTTAGGCCTCAAACTAGTTAAGAAGGCTTTTAGGAAAACAAAAAGCAACATTGGAGGTTCCCGCACTATTCTACGGATTTGTGGCAGTTTTTTATGGAACAATCAGGTTTTTTGTTTATGAATCTTTTTTCATTTTTTCATGGATCATTCTTTATTGTTCATATGCAAAAGAATGTTTTGCCTTCACCTCATACTGTCCATAGCAGCTGTTTCTTGCACTGAACTGAAACCCGCTAGAATCCAACTTCAAATCTACTCCACGCTTTCGGGGGCACACATCTCTAAATACATGATGCTTGAAACACGAAAGACAATTTTTCATCTTCGCTGCGTTGTAGAATGCATAAAGATTTGTTGGTCATCTATTTACATAATAAGAGCACAGACAAACAGACGTTACAGCTTGTACATTTTTCTGAAAAATTTATTGCCCAACTCCTCTACCACCATCTTGCGAGCATGTTACACGAAACAATGTTTCGTAGGACATTGTCACCAGAAGACGCTGGAGTGAAATGTCAAACTCGAAGGATTTCGACGCTAGCGTCTCTAGTTGTGAATCAAGCAACCAATCAAATTCAAATTGATCGTCAAAGTCATGGTCGATGGTAATTTCTTTAGTGTTACGTCTGTTTGTCTGTGATAAGAGTTTGGTCAGCTGGCGCTTCAGCTTTGGTTCTAAGTTTTACAGTTTGGCTTTAAACACAGTTTATTAATTTTCTAATATAACATTTTATCCTTAAGGAGGCATTGAGGCATCAAATGATATGATATTTCTTCATGCAAAAATCAAGATTGAGGTTGAGTAAATTATGAACAATTAAATTTAAGATTAGTATGGATCTTTTACATGGGCAGTTCATAACGCACATTTTCGAATACTATACAGGGCAACACCTGCTGGGTCAACTAGTAAGGTATAGAAAAAATGTCATAAAGCGCTGTAGTATGCCAACAAATATCAACTATCGTATTCATCTTCCAAGGGTCTCATAGATAATCAAAATTTATCCACAGTACAAATATCACGTGCTATCAAAGCATTCACGGCCACAATCAACCACGTGCCTTCCAAATTAGGGAACAACTTCCAACAACTAGTTGTCGAGAAATGAATATTTCCAAATTGGTGGGGGAAAACTGGGGAGAAGCGAATTCTGGGTGTCTCACCTATGATTTTCAAAAATATCAAAGTAGCTTTTTCTGAAGGTATGTCCTTCTTAGGGCTCAACTGGCTCTTATTTTTGGTTGCGATTGAAAATAAGCGCATGAATAGATGTTATACACGCGGTACAATTAGCGAAGGCTGGGTAGTGCGAATAGAATCGATTTGGTTGTCAAACTAAAGCCAAAGCTTTCTATTGTGCCGGAGCCAAACGTTTTAGATCTTATATTGAGATTTTTTGTTATTATTTGGGGAAAAAATCAAAATAAACCTAATTTGAGTTGTGCACAGAGCCGTAGCGTAGACTCCCAGCGCCCTTGGCGAAACCGTTATTGGGCGCCCTTGCCGAAACCGTTATTGGGCGCCCTTTACTTTCATGCATGTTCAAAACAAATGGCATGATAAATAGGAGCTGTTTTACTTTCATTATCAACATTTTTGCGTGGTGGATTTAATAAATGTTTGCTTTATGAATTCCTGAAGTCTCTATAACTTGCATGTGTCTCAATAGGTGTAAGGATTATAAAAATGGGCAGAACATTTCTAAAAATCCTTTTTATAGCAATTTCACAGTTTTTTCTTAAAGAATCAATAAACCTATGCAAATAAAAATACTAGATCCAGTAGTGCTTGTGTTACCGACACAAAATCCAGACTTCCTTGTTGTGAATTCACGCACTAGTGGATCTAGCTAGGTCAATAAAATCCATTTCAATTGTGCCGATCAGTGGTTGGATCACTTTCGGACGTAGTCGCAACAAGAAGAACCCTACTTTGGAGTGGATTGAAAGACCTTCGGAATCGCCATTGGACCTTGGTCGGTGGTTTGAAAGAACTCCTCTGTTGGACTTACAGTGTTAGGGAAGGATATTTTTCGACTGGATAAGATGTAATACTCGGTTGGCTTTCTCAGTCTAAAGAATCAGGACGATATTCTTCTTACGTGCCCGACGTTTTTTGAAGGTCAGTATAGTCTGTCGTCTATCGTAAATAACTGTAAACCACATTCGATCAGTGATAGAGAGGATGCTTTCATGCTCGCTTTCTGTGAAATTTTGAAAAGTAATTTTAAGATTGGGTTTCTTTTCTAACATACAACAGCTGCAACGTCGGACAAGTAAAAAAACATCGTCCTGATTCTTCAGACTGAGATAGTTAATTCAACCTGGAGAGAATTAGTGTAACGTAAGAATAGCGATTTGACCAAGTCGTATAAAAAAAGGCAACTTCGGGCCTATTCGGATCAAAATATATCAATTCCTAGAGTGGGCCTATCGGTATTTTGGTGGCATTGGTTGAATTGGTTAGGCCAATACATTTTCACCCTTATGCAATTGTCTGTTTAAATGAATCGAAAATTTCACAGGATCAAATGCGATCGTTATGGTCCGAATTTGGCTCAAATTAAAACTCCCCTATCACTACATCCGAGTATCTAGTACTTGGAAAGGGCTTAGATTTCTTAATCATGAACAAAAATTATACGCGTTTTTTTAAATCTACTCTATGCTCTGCTTTAGGTGTGTTGAAGTCCTCATCTAGGGCTTCTTCCCCATAAACTTGTTCCAATCTTCTTTTAATTTATATTTCCTGTTCATTTCTATTTTCCCTTCCTTTTTCATCAAGTAAATTATAAAAAGTAGTCATTGAAGATGCTCCCTGAGTCTACGTTCTGTTACCTGTATCAATTATTGACGGAAAAAGTCCTTTCGAAACTAAGTCAAACGGTTGATTGCGGATGTTAGTCCCCGAGTGAAATGTCTGTTAAGGTCACTCCTCACGGAATCCAAGTTTCAAAATGCTCGCGTTTTCGGGGGCACACCACTCGATACGGAAGCAACGTACAACAGTCATTTTTATTTTTTTACGCATGTTGCGACGCAGCAAAGCTAAATCAACAAATATGACAGTTGTGTGCCGCCTCCGTATCGAGTGGTGTGCCCCCGAAAACGCGAAATTGGATTCCGTGAGCAGTGACCTTAAAAGCTTGAATCTGAAATACTTGGAACCGATAAATTAGAGAATTTATCAAGTTTTTCTACACGGTTTGATTTTAGCCGATTGAGACCCTCAGCATCAATAAAACAATGAGTTATCCTCACCAAGCAAATTACAAACAAATCGAAGAAAATTCAAGTGGTATCCATCAAACCGGGTAAAAAACATTGATGAGATTTGTCATCATTTCCTATAGTTCAATTCTGGATTTCGGCGCCCCCTAAAGGCCTGGCGCCCTTGGCAGGGGCCAACCTGGCCAACCACACGCTACGGCGCTGGTTGTGCATTATTTGTAACAAATATTTTCACATTATATTTCGAGTGGAAAATTAGTAGGAATGCGACTAAAAATCACTCGTTACGAATTTTCACGAGATTCAGTACGAGATTGGAGCAGGAATAGATGTAAACCATCGTAAAATCATGTAGAGTCTCGCACATTTGTGCGAACTCATGCAGCATGGAAAGAGAAATTCTGCAAAATAATTTTGCTTATAGGAGTGATTTCAAAATATCCCTCTACTCGCTTGGGAGCAGAAAAGCGGCTCTATTTGCAGCACCCAATATGAAGGTAGATTGAGTATTGTTGTTTGAAAAAAAAAATCGAATTTCTTAGTACGATATGCTGCTCAACTCCTCTATAAAAGGTAAAATTCTGTATACAGAGGCTTCTCGGGCCAGGAAAGGCTCATAAGATGGTTCAACACATCCCCTATTTGGAAAAGGGGGTTTCCATACAAATGAAACACAAATATTTACATAAGTCAGGAACTAATCAAGCAAATGGAACCAAATGTGGCATATGAGAGTTTTTGATGACAAGAAATGTTTCTATGATAGGTTGAGACTTCTCCTCGCTCTAGAAGGAGGGAGGGTCCCATAGAAATTTAACAACAATTTCTGAATAACTCGAGAATGAATCAAGCAAATGGAACCAAATTCGGCATGTGGAGCTTTTCAAAGATAAGAAATGGTTATATAATGGTTCGATACTCCTTCCCGCTCTAGAAGTTTTGACGATAGCTCTGTCTTTCTAATCGTAGAGCAAACATTGTGAAAACAAAATAAAAGTTTGTGCTAACTAATCCATTGTGGGCAAGACGAAGTTCGTCGGGTCTGCTAGTGATATATAAACGGAAACACGGCGATTTATCACAGCCTGCTTCTTCTGTTCCTATAACGCTATTGGTCACAAAACCGTTATTTAACTTCGAAAAAATGAAATCATATAATATATAACCAATTCAATAAAAATTACGCGGAAAAAAAAATTAAATTTCGTTTCGTCCCGTAAAATTTTGAATTAAATGGACCTTGGTTTCGTATCGTTTCGAAGTCTCGCAAGTAAATATATATTTCGTTTCGTTCCGTTTCGAATCAACATAGACATTTTATATTTCATTTCGTTTCGTTTCGTTAGATAAAAGTGTGTTATCGCATACCCTTACGATCAACACACTGGTGGATTGGAAACTCATCTAGTATTTTGTCCCCATCCAAAACCTCAGATTGGTCCTAGGCCACCGGAGATGTTCCGGGTTTTTCGAGGGTATGTTAATGCATTTTTTTCTTCTGCTTGTCATTTTAAGTGACGTATACTTCCATCATGTTTTATCCTTTCCTCAGAAACTAGAACTAGTATGCTGACCAATGCTGGCTGATCGAAAATCCGTAAGGTACAGGGGTTAAACAAAAGGTTAAGATAGGCAGAAATTTTGTCGAAGTTCAAATCAACATAACTTTGCGTAGAATAATCCGACTTTGATAAAACTGACGGACGCGAAAACTCTTTTAGTATACTTTCCCCATGCAAAACTTCAGATTGACCCTTGGCCACGGGAGATGTTCCGTGTTTTCCGAGCGTATGTTAAATATGCATATTTTTTTTCTGCTTGTCATTTTATGTGACGTTTACTTTTTCTCATGTTTTATGCTTTCCCCGGAAACTAGAACTAATATGCTGACCAATGCTGGCTGCAGATCGAAAATCCGTTAGGTATAAGCAGAGATGTGGCTTTTTTTGTGAAAACGGTACGGGATGGGCCATACACCCTGAACAAATGTTACTTTCGCAGAACACCCGGAACCCGTTACAAATTGACCAGAGAGTCTTACAGTCTTCAAAATGTATTTTTAATAAAGATCCTATATTCATTGTCTTTGGAAAACATGAATTTTGACACCCATATATGCATGGTTCCAGATGGTGCCAAAACCGGCACCTCCTGGAAGGCCCTTGGAGCCTGCTATAAGGGTGGCAGTGGACTCTATCATTCTGTAAATGTTTCTGTAATCTTAGTATCGCAAAGCTATGTAGTTAGATACTCATATTTGCATTATTCCAATCTGTTATCATTTCATCATGTTCCGGGAACCGTTTTTACGGAAATGGCCATAACTCTGCGTAGTTATGATGGATTCTCGATCTACAGCCACCATTGGTCGGCATATTAGTTCTAGTTTTTGGAGAGAGCATAAAACAGTATAAAAGTAAACGTCACATAAAATGACAAGCAGTGGAAAAAATGCATTTTGAACATACCCTCGGAAAACTCGGAACATCTCTGGTGGCCAAGGACCAATTTCAGGTTTTGTAAGGGGAAAGTATACTAGAAGAGTGTCCGCTTCTGATGGTCCTAGTTTTATCAAAATCGGAAAATTCTACGCGAAGTTATGTTGATTTGAATTTTGACATAATTTTACCTATCTCAACCTTTTTGTCTAACCCCTGTATACGCAGAAATATGGCCATTTCCAAACGGTCTGGGATTGGCCCTGAACAGATGAAACTTTCGCAGATCACCCAGAAACTATTACAAATTGGCCAATGAGTCTTAGGGCCGATTTCTTCCCCTCCGCTTAGTGCTTAAACCAGGTTTAAGCGTATGGGTAAGCACCGTTGATCTTGGCCGACACCCTCAGCGGAAGAATGTACCACCTCTTGGAGCAGATACCGTCCCGTTGTGCAAATAGCCGCCATCCTAGATCCGTTCGTCACCTAATTGACGGCAGGAACGTTGTACGAACGAACAGGAGGATGACTGCCACAGCAGCTGTTAAACAGATGTACAGTGGTTAAAATTCAATTGTGTTACTAGCACGGCTTCTTCTTGTTTGTCTCTCCGATAGGACACGAAGGTCCACCCAAAACGTGGTTACATGCTTGCTTTTTGTTGGCGCAGATGAGGCACTTTGGTGCCTTATCGCATTCCTGCGCCTTGTGCTCTTCCTCACCACAACGCACGATGACACAGCTTACTACGGTCTGGGTCCATACAGTCGTAGGACTTGTGCCCCGACTCTAAGCACGAATAGCACTTGTTCACTGATGGCGGCTGGAGTTTGTTTACTGGGCATACTGACCAGCTGATCTTCAACTTCCATTCTCTATGACTTTTTTTGGCTTCCGTGAGTGATCAAAGGTAGGCTACCTGCGTGCCAAAGGTACCGCCTCTTAGGCGTATAGAGGTCTTCTCAACATCTGTGCCGCACTGCTCTCTGATGCTACTTGAACTGAAGGCTCACTTCCGCCCCCAACGACCTTACATTGACGTCGTCACCCAAGATCTCTTGGGCCAACTTCTTATAGTCCGTCCCACTAGCTTGTGCTCCGCGTTTCAGAATCAAGATCATTTCACTGATCTTGGTGCGTCTGACGCTTCGCACGTCCTGACCTAGCACCGAAAGCTTTTCTGCCGCCCGCATCGATTTAAGGACTTCGGTGTACTTTTCCTTATCTGTTTTCACCAACAACCCGAGAAGCACAAATCAGACAAAAATGGTTGCAGCAACTCGATTGTGACTAAATCTGGTCACATATGAGTTGCAGTAGCCTATGTGGAACATATGTGCTGCTAGGGAAGGCCTCGTCTTTATCCTTTGCTTTCTTGCAGGTCGAGATACGCTCGACTTTCGCTTTGCCCTTCTGCCCAGCTGCCATGGATTTTCGGTCTCTTGTGCCGATGGCACCGGCCGGCTGGTACCCTCTTTTGGCCCGGTGACTTGCGTCTGGTAGGCGCCTTTCGCCTTTTTGGGCCGAGAAGTCGCCTTCTTGGGTCGATGCCCTATGTATCCCAATCTGTTCCGTCCAGACAACGTTTTGCCTTTATGGTCGCACGTCGTTTGGCTTTGCTCTGAGCGTCTTCGCCGTTAGATAGAAGTGGGCTACGCCGGAAACTAGCTGGGAGACTTGATGCGTTGAATTGCCCTGATTAAAGCAGAACTCGTCATTTCCTATGTCACAAACCAATTCAGTAGCTTACTCCGATATATGTGTAATTAGGCTACAAAGGGTTTCAAAATTCCATCAATCGCTAGCTCGGATTATATCCACGGTTTTAATTATATCCACGGAAATCAAAATGAACATGAATTATGAATAGTATTAATCGAATGATTTAAGATAAACGCAATTGAAAAGCGCTTATTTCTATGAACATTGAAGTTACCCTCTCCTTTATGGAATATTTCTGTTCCAAAAAAGCGTGACTTGAGACAATCTTCAATCTGTATTTGTCGATGACATTTGACTTCAATAGCTATGAATTCACATAGGGTTTCTTACCCCATTCCCGGCCTAACATGCGTACGACTGCATTATTTAATTGATATTTATGACAGGAAGCAACTTTTCCTGAATTTTGTGGGCTGTATAATACTGTAATGGAGTTCACTTCTGCTTCAAAAATAGCTATTCGTGTTAAATATCGTTCAAAAAAGCTTTTATTTGATTTAAAATAACGAGGTGCAGCACTAATTTCGGTCATAGCGATTTGCCATTCCGGCACACGTAAAACCAGTTCCCGGCCTAAACAAAATTTTACTCGATCTCTCAACATTTTACTTTACTACTACCAATTTTACAAAAATATGCACGTTCCACGACAACAAGATGCCAGATGGTATTATTCATAATCATTTTTATTTGGTTGAGAGGATATATTTACTCATCCAAATTTCTTCCAAATACTTAAAAACAATATTTTTTTCACCTTTTGAAATCGAGAGAATTATAAATAACATGATAGCGTCAACGTATTAGACAGTTTTCCTATTAACAATGAAGGATCATTTTCATACTCCTGGCGTTTTGGCAGCACGGTGCGGCAAGAAGTTTTTGGGCCGAGGTGATTTTTTGTTCGGTTTGAAAATACATTTCAAAATGTATTCTAATGTGTTTAAATAAGTTCTAGTGAAACGAAAAATTATGAAGAATTGAAGCTCGTGTGTTTAGAATTATGGTGTGGTGATTAACAGCTTCAAGCAATGGTTGTATCGAGCACTGTGACGATTTTCAGGTAGGTGTTTATTTGATGATACCGTTTTGTAAAAGTGGAAAGAATCACTCCGGCTCAGTGGTGTGGCAACGGAGAGCGAAGTTTTGAAACCTACATTTTTATTTTCTACAATTGGATCAATTAGGAGTAAAACAAGTGGTTTAAATATATTGAGTATTATGAAAAATAAATGGGAGACTTTTTAAAAATTATCAATCATAAACCTACGGCTTCCAAACTGTCTAGGGTGGTTCAAAAAATCGATTTTGCTCCACAGTGCTCATCTGATTCTTTATCATGTTCTGAGTGTCCTCTGAAAATTTGAACTCATTTGGATTAAAACTGATTTAGCACAAGCGATTTCAAGTTTGCATGCAAATTAGTATGGAGAAATTTATTTTTTCAGTATACTGTAAATGACGCATCCACATTAAGCGCAGGTTGAAAGAAAACCTACATAGCTAAAAGGAATACTCAACAGCTTTCACCCAACGAAAACCGCATGTTGATTGATCGCCCTAGTAATTAGTAATCGATTTTAATACAGGTTGCGAATCTTTAGTCATGATCGTTAAACTTCTTTAAGGGCATCACTGAAATGTGCAGTGCAACATAGTAGCCTGAATTTGTGTGTGCTATCTTTCGCGCCACGAGCAGCAATGTTGCCTGTTGAGGAGTTATGCAATTAGCTCCAGAAAACCATGGTATAGATTAAATTCGATTACTAATTATTGGAACGATCAATTAAGATGCGGTTTTCACTGAGTGAAAGATGTTGAGTATTCCTTTCAGCTATGTAGGTTTTCTTTTAACCTGCGCTTAATGGGGAAGCGTCATCAACAGTATAATGAAAAAATAAATTTCCCCATACTAATTTGCATGCAAACTTGAAATCGCTTGTGCTAAATCAGTTTTAATCCATATAAGCTCAAATTTTCAGAGGACACTCAGAACATGATAAAGAATCAGATGAGCACTGTGGAGCAAAATCGATTTTTTGAACCACCCTACTGTATACATCGTTAGTTTTCTGTGCAGTGAGCCGGGAATCGGGTCCATAGGCCCAAGTAGTGATTTACCCTACATTTTTTAATATTCATGTAAAAAAACTAGACTACGCGGCTTTTCCGACTCAGATCTCTCTTTGAACGTGCTCGAAAAGTAAGTTAGTTCTTAATACCTAATATTCTGGCTAAAATTTTTATGGTCAATTTAATACAAAACAATGGGCAGAAACTTGATGCGATAAATCGGTTAAGGATAAATGCCCGTAAAATAAGTGAGTGTTTGAAACGCATTTTGCATATAAAAATTGTATTTTGGCCATAACTGCTGAGCCCCTAGGAAATAATAAAACAGGATTCGCCGTCCGTTGTGAGAAAACAAGTTAAAACCAAGTGTTCCAAAACTTAGTGAATTTTTTGAAAGCATTTGACGAATAAAAAATGAGGCCTTGGACTTCTTATAAAAAGTTTGTTTTTTTGCAAAAAAAAATATATATTGGCTAAAACTTCCGAGCCAGAATCCGATCCCCGCCGAACAAATTTTGTTGCGAGCAAATCGGTTGGTGAAAACTGATTAAAAAGTTTGCCTGACTTTTCACACCTTTTTTGCGAAAAAATGTATTTTGACCATAGTTTCTGATTCTCAATATATAGCAATGGGACAAGATTTCCTGTCGAACACTACTTTTGTGAAACAATCGGTGAAGGATAAGTTCCAAAAAAGCGAGCTAGATTTTTTCACACGTCTACGTAAAAAAAATGTATTTCGACCATAACTTCTGAGCCCATGGTCTGATCCGGACAATTTTCAATAGGATACAATGGGACAGGATTCCACGCCGAATTGCTGCGAGCAAATCGGTTAAGGATAAGTACTTTATATACGAGAAAGGCAAAAACGAGCAATGGGTAATGCTTTAAACATAACCGCAAATAGACGTAGAACTTGTATAACCTTGTATCCTCAGACTGAGAAAGCCACATCCATAAGCAACTTCAATTCCAGTCGACAATTAATAATAAATTATTTTTACTGATTTAGACTTTTACTAGAATTTTTCTAACATCGGTTCAAGTATTCTTGACCGATGCACTATCGCTTGGAACCATAAACGAGGTGGGGGTTTAGGATCCAATTATTGGTCCTGTAACAAAACCAGATCTACTTCAATGCAAGAAAATTTCACTGGAGTGCCTCTGACGCCGACGATAGCCACTAGATAGTTTGCCGCAAAACCGCTACAAATGCAGATACCACCGCCATCGATGCTAGGACCGCTACCAATGCCATCGTTCTGGGCGCTCTCTGTTCCCGCTCTCCGTGACCACTCACCGTGGATCATCGTACAAAAAAGACGCGTAAGCGCGAATCATGTGCCTCTATATACCCGGAGTAAATGAAACGGTGGGTCACAAGGGCCATAACTTACATCATTCTGATGTCCTTGTTGGGAATGCATGAACGGGCTTGATTAGTTCTGATATTTTTACTGGGCAGGACAAGAATTGAAATTTTCAATAGTTTATCGTAAATAATAAAAAGTTTCATCGAAACTGACAAATTGCTAGAGAGTTTCCGAGTCGACCGATATATAAATCTAGAAAATCCATGAATAGATAAAGGCTCATTAACGTTCAAAATCTTACAATATTTTCCAACGTCATGACTGAGTTTTTACACCCAGGGTTTGCAGAAATCGCCTTCAATAAATAACGAACAACCACAGATAACAGATATTTAGGCTGGTATACCATACGTGTGTAAATATCCGCAACCGTTGATTCAAATGCATCGAACATTTGGAACGCGATTGGCAATCGTTTGGAGATGGCGCGATGACCATTACTGTTTGAAACGCAGTCTAAAAACAACTGTCAAATGCATTGGCAGCGATCGACGGGTACTCATCAATTGCGTCCGTATGTACTTCCGCAATCATTTGAGTAGATGGCAGTAGTTAGTCAACTTATATACTCGATTAATTAGGGCCTAATTAGACTAGCGCACTACTAGTGAAGTTAGGTTTAACGTATGGATTGCGAGAAAAATCCAACTTCGATAGTCCCCCATTTCGGTTGTCAACTTGACTAGCGATATCATTTCAAAAGTTTACACATGAGTTTCAATAAAGTTTGTTCCAGCTTAAATATCTGTTATCTGTAGAACAACGATAAAAGAGAAGCAAAAACATATTCGAATCATAACAAGCCATGAAAACAAGTATATCAGACTTGTATACTGCCTATGATCGCGTATTTGTAACCATCGGCAAAATTAGGCATGGAAGAAAAGGAAGGATAAAGTTTGTAAAATGCATAAGTCCGGAAATTTCTAAAAAATCCAATAATTACTTAAAAACTTTTTCCAGTTAAATTCTTCGCTAGCAACATCAACATTATTTGTTCATTGAATATAAATCTATTGCGAGACAAGGCATACCGACGACAACATTTTCCAGTGTTACAGTTTTGCGATCACTATGCTCAATGTTAGAAAACAACTTGGTAGTTTTCTCTTCAGAACATACCTCCTGATTTCATCTGGCCAGTTAAAAGAACCAACAATTTGAAGGAGATTCACTGTTCACTGTACAAACTTAATGCAAAGAATGTCACAAAAAATGGTTTTGGGTGTACTTACCTTTGTTAATCCATACAAAACATCTAATATCTCAGTCACAGAGTGAGGCTTTCTTTCATAACAGTTGCTTAAAAATTGCTTTTTGATTTTCAATAAAATTTCATATTTATTAGCCAGTAATGCTCCATTTTACTTCCAACGTCATTCATCTTCAGTTATTCAGATGTGTGTATGCTTGTGAAAGAGTTTTTCTCCAGAATTTTTTACACAGTGGTTCTGCACTAGGAGGACAAAATCATCCGATTGAACGCGTCGGAACCGACGCGTCGCACATGTTTCTTGATTCAGAGAAAATGTTCACTTCAACTTTTACAAAGTTTGGAATGCGTTTCTTTTTGTTCAGCGGAATGTGTAAGTTTGTGACTTGTTTGTTGTGTCTGTGTTTCAGTGTATACGTGACAGCAGGGGATTGGGCTCTCCCCAATCACACTTACAGTTATGACGGAATATTCTCATAAATCTTCCATATATATAATCACTATGTACAACTTTCAATAACTAACTATCCGTTTTCCCAAGCATTCGTCCCCGCGCGCTGAGTTTTGGTGGAGGTTAAAATCACATCGAATTTTACCATTCGCTATCTTATTTTTAGTTCAGTGTATAACCTAGGATGGAATCATCGCGTAGTTGAGTTTTAATTTGTTTTTCTTTCTAAAAACTTCGAGTTCCGTTCCACCGCTGTTTATTTTTCATTAATACTGGTTCACCTGTACAAATCTGTAATCCGAGTGAGTTTGGCAAATCTGTTGCTAGCGGCTTGCTGGTTTACTGTGTGTTAATTCTGATCTGTTTTTAGATTTTTGTTTGAATTAGGCTTTTCCAATTAGGCGCTAAGTTTCCCGTCCTGAGTTTCGAGAAACAGCAGATTGAGCAATTAGTTGAAACGGAAACAAATTTTACAACTGTCAAAATAAAATTAAAACAACGGAACTATTTTCGTGGGGTTTAGTCAACGGGCATTGATTGGGGGCACAAATGTTACACAGGAATTTTACACTTATAAAATAATTAAATAATAACTCTTCCGGGCGCTCTAATGATCATAAATTAAAGACTACAGTTAATACGCTTTCTGTTCTCATCGCTGCGCCGCCGTCGCCGCCCGATCGCATTTCACTGGGTTCCCATACCGAGGAAGGTGCGATGATCCACATTATATGACCATTATCTGTACAGTTTCAACAAAAAGCAAACAAACTAGTCGATTCCTACTGACAACCGACAACGACGCGCACCGCGGATAACATTTTCTGGGGGCAAATTAAAGAAAAGAAAACAGAATCGCTATTTCAAGTAGGCTTTGCTTCTGCTGCTGTTGCTATCGCTGCACGGAATTACTTCTATCGGCTTGCTTCGATATATTTACACTCACCAACCACATGCACAGTGAAACGGAACGATGGGTGGCGATGATGGGAGATGTTCGTTCGGTTCGATCAAAAACCACTGGGCTGAAAAGTTTGACATTTGTCTTGATTTGGTCCGAGGGACCCCTCGTTTGTGCTTCCTGAATCGATTTCATAAAACGGCCTCACTAAAAACGCTTCCGACCACCGCTCAACCATCACCCCTTCATTTTCGCTAATTACCCCTCGTTTAAAAAATATCTGCTTTAAATAAATGCTATTAAAAATAATAATCACTATTTTCCTTTCTTACACAGTTAAGATCCTAGATATACGTATATGAGTGTTCCTCGTCGCCTTTCGGTATCACGCCGTCGGGTTTTCAGACCTGTATGTTTTCATCGTCGTCGTCGCTGGGAGGATTGCTCTCGGACCGACCGGGTGGGCTTCCGGGGTTTAGCGTCGGACTCGGCGACCGTCGGGGTTGACTACTTAGACTATTGCTGCTGCCGTGGATGTTGTTGCCGCTGCTGTTCTGGTTGCCGACGGTTCCGTTGCTGCCCGCGCCAGCGCCGGGACTCCCGGGAGTGTTTTGTGACGCGGCGGCTGCTGCAGCCGCTGCCGCCGCCGCCTGTTGACTGCTGGCTTGGTAGTAGCTGCTCAACGTGGATAAGGACGTGGACGCCGACAGATGCGGGAATGGTGCGCTTGGGCCTGGGATGGTATTTAGCGTACCAAGTCCTGGGACACCCGGGTAGATTCGGTACGGGAGAGGTTTCTGGAGGGCGGCAGCCGCTGCTGCGTGCCGATAGTACGCGTCCACTGCGCTCTGAGGAGCCCCTGGAGGACCGGCCTGCGCCGGATATGGCCACCCTCCTAGATACGGGGGCCCACCGTACAGCCGCTGGAAAGCAGCGTAATTTCCGGCTTCCGCTAATAGCTCCAGTCCCACGGCCGTTTGCCGCTTCCATTTGGTTCTGCAATATAAAAGAGAGAGAGGGAAACGCCATTTAATTACTTCGCTCTTTTCATTCGGTGAATTACGGCTAAATTAATCCACCTCCGCAGGGCCATCGCCCCCGTTCCCTCGCCCATGAGTACAAATAAACGACCAATAAACATTTTTTCGCATTTCTCCTAGTGTGTTGTGCTGCGATCTATATCCGCCGATAACGAGCATTTAAATGGCATATGCATGTTTCACTCATTTACTATGCACAAGTTCATAACTTATAACATTTACCACAACGGGGTGGCGGAGCGACGCGGCGCTGCACGGTTGGGTGCATTTCAGCAGTGAGCCCCCCGGGCCCGGCCGGTCCGAAGCGCAGCAGCGTGCGTGTTTTCCTCTACAGAGCAAAATGCATTTATTCTACATCGGTACTGAGAACACGAACGCCGCCGCGCGGTTCGCTCGGGTGTGAATAGCGTCGCGTCGCAACCCGGCAGCCACCGTCGCACCACCGCGCACAACAGGTGTGGAAGGTGGCGGGCAACAACGGGCGGGGTAATTATTTCAGAATCATTTTTAGCTTAATTGTTACTGCTGTTGTTTGAATTGCTGTCACCGCGGAGCAACGCAACGCAACGAGGCGACTTGGCGACGGGAGAGTAGCGGCGTTGTGGTTGCCGCGGATAAATGTCTTGTTTAGTGGGAGCGATTTGCGATGCGACTGATTGTCAAACGGCAGCAGCAACAGCTACCTATCTGCTAATGAGTTTTACAATTCACTTGCTGTTGGGTGCTTTCGTTAAATGGGTGATCTATGAGTCATTATGTGTGACAAATCGGTCGTTACAAAAACTAATGCAGGAAGTAATCAGTTTTTGTATTTCACAAATTAATCATAAATTATTTGCACTGCGCCATTGTTCATTACAGTTACTGTGATCATGTGCTTTTTCATGAGACGTTCAAAATCAGCTCATTTTGTCGACAACTGAAAGTTCTTCTATGGAAATGGCAGTTCCGTGCTTGAAGGCTTGTTCAGCAGCCGTAAACATGTTTAGTCTCGGGTGTGTCGCATCCTACTGCATAATGCGCAACCGCACTGTACAATAAAAATGTGAACTTGGACATTGAGAAGATATAAGTTGAAGATTTCCTTTTCGGGGACTGAATATAATTGCAACAAGAATGAGAACTAGCTTATTCCGGAGCAAGAGTACCTTGAGAAATGTTTTATTTAGAAACGATGCGGCACCTTTTGTTTATACCGAGGCGATAAGATTCCGAGTCATTTTTGTTTAGTGGTTTTTCGGAGCGAGAGGACTCGGAAGTACTTTTTGTTTATTCCAAAGCGAGAGGACTCCGAGGTACTTTCGTTTATTCGAAGCAACAGGTTTCCGATACACGTTTTAATTATTCTAGGGCGAGAACACTCGGAGGCACTTTTTGTTTACTCCGAAGCGAGAGGACTTTGAGGCCCTTTTTTGTTTTTTTTTCCGAAGCGAGAGGACTCCGAAGCACTTTTTTTTTCAAAGTGAGAGAACTCCGAGGATTTTTTTTTGTTATTCCGGAGCGAGAGGACCTCGAGAAATTGTTTGTTTACTTCTAAAAGAGAGGCATCTTTTGTTTATTGTGTTTATTGCGAATTGAGACGGTTCCGAGTCATTGTTGTTTTTTCCTGAGCGAGAGGACTCGGAAGTACTTTTTGCGAGAGAACTCCGAGGCATTTTTTTTTAAGCGAGAGGACTCCGAGGCACTTTTTGTTTATTCCGAAGCAACAGGACTCCGAGACACGTTTTAATTATTCTAAGGCGAGAGGACTCCGATGTACTTTTTGATTATTCCGAAGCGAGAGGACTCTGAGGCACTTTTTGATTATTCCGAAGCGAGAGGACTCTGAGGCACTTTTTTTTTATTCCGAAGCAACAGGACTCGGAAACACCTTTTGTTTATTCCGAAGCGAGAGAACTTTAAGGCCTTTTTTGTTTTTTCGAAGCGAGTGGACTCCAAAGCATTTTTTTTTTGTTTTTTCCAAAGTGAGAGAACTCCGAGGCATTTTTTGTTTATTCCGAATCGAGACGGCTCCGAATCACCGGACTCCAAGGCACTTTTCGCGAAGCGAGAGGACTCTGAGGCACTTTTTTATTACGAAGCAAGAGAACTCCGAGGCTCGTTTTGTTTATTTTGAAGCAAGAGGATTTCTAGCCATTTTTTGTTTGTTCCGAAGCGCTTTAATATTTTTTTTTTCACCGTGGCTTTTTTTTGTTTAGTTTAGGGCAAAAGGACTCCAAAACAAATTTTGTTTATTTCGGAGTGAAAAGAATCCGAGCGAAAAATTTTTTTGGATTGGTTGGTTGGATTGGTTGGATTGGTTGGATTGGATTTGGATTGGTTGGATTGGTTTGGATTGGTTTGGATTGGTTTGGATTGGTTTGGATTGGTTGGATTGGTTTGGATTGGTTTGGATTGGTTTGAATTGGTTCGAATTGGTTTGGATTGGTTGGATTGGTTTGGTTGGTTTGGATTGGTTTGGATTGGTTTGGATTGGTTTGGATTGGTTTGGATTGGTTTGGATTGGTTTGGATTGGTTTGATTTGGATTGGTTTGGATTGGTTTGGATTGGTTTGGATTGGTTTGGATTGTGTTTGGATTGGTTTGGATTGGTTTGGATTGTGTTTGGTTGGTTTGGATTGGTTTGGATTGGTTTGGATTGGTTTGGATTGGTTTGGTTGGTTTGGATTGGTTTGGATTGGTTTGGATTGGTTTGGATTGGTTTGGATTGGTTTGGATTGGTTTGGATTGGTTTGGATTGGTTTGGATTGGTTTGGATTGGTTTGGATTGGTTTGGATTGGTTTGGATTGGTTTGGATTGGTTTGGATTGGTTTGGATTGGTTTGGATTGGTTTGGATTGGTTTGGATTGGTTTGGATTGGTTTGGTTGGTTTGGATTGGTTTGGATTGGTTTGGTTGGTTTGGATTGGTTTGGATTGGTTTGGATTGGTTTGGATTGGATTGGTTTGGATTTGGTTTGGATTGGTTTGGATTGGATTTGGATTGGTTTGGTTTGGTTGGTTTGGATTGGATGTGGATTGGTTTGGATTGGTTTGGTTGGTTTCGATTTGATTTGGTTTGATTTGGATTGGTTTGGATTGGTTGTGTTGGTTTGTGTTGGTTTGGATTGGTTTGGATTGGTTTGGTGTGGTTTGGATTGGTTGGATTGGTTTGGATTGGTTTGGATTGGTTTGGTTGGTTGGATTGGTTTGGTTGGTTTGGATTGGTTTGGTTGGTTTGGATTGGTTTGGATTGGTTTGGATTGGTTTGGATTGGTTTGGTTGGTTTGGATTGGTTTGGATTGGTTTGGATTGGTTTGGATTGGTTTGGATTGGTTTGGATTGGTTTGGTTGGTTTGGATTGGTTTGGATTGGTTTGGATTGGTTTGGTTGGTTTGGTTGGATTGGTTTGGATTGGTTTGGATTGGTTTGGATTGGTTTGGTTGGTTTGGATTGGTTTGGATTGGTTTGGATTGGTTTGGATTGGTTTGGATTGGTTTGGATTGGTTTGGATTGGTTTGGATTGGTTTGGTTGGTTTGGATTGGTTTGGATTGGTTGGATTGGTTTGGTTGGTTTGGATTGGTTTGGATTGGTTTGGATTGGTTTGGATTGGTTTGGATTGGTTTGGTTGGTTTGGATTGGTTTGGATTGGTTTGGATTGGTTTGGATTGGTTTGGATTGGTTTGGATTGGTTTGGATTGGTTTGGATTGGTTTGGATTGGTTTGGTTGGTTTGGATTGGTTTGGATTGGTTTGGATTGGTTTGGATTGGTTTGGATTGGTTTGGATTGGTTTGGATTGGTTTGGATTGGTTTGGTTGGTTTGGATTGGTTTGGATTGGTTTGGTTGGTTTGGATTGGTTTGGATTGGTTTGGTTGGTTTGGATTGGTTTGGATTGGTTTGGATTGGTTTGGATTGGTTTGGATTGGTTTGGATTGGTTTGGATTGGTTTGGATTGGTTTGGTTGGTTTGGATTGGTTTGGATTGGTTTGGATTGGGTTGGATTGGTTTGGATTGGTTTGGATTGGATTTGGATTGGTTTGGTTGGGTTGGATTGGTTTGGATTGGTTTGGATTGGTTTGGATTGGTTTGGATTGGTTTGGATTGGTTTGGATTGGTTTGGTTGGTTTGGATTGGTTTGGATTGGTTTGGATTGGTTTGGATTGGTTTGGATTGGTTTGGATTGGTTTGGATTGGTTTGGATTGGTTTGGATTGGTTGGATTGGGTTGGATTGGTTTGAATTAGATTTGGATTAGATTTGGATTGGTTTGAATTGGGTTGGATTGGTTTGGATTGGTTTGGATTGGTTTGGATTGGACTTGGATTGGTTTGGATTGGTTTGGATTGGTTTGGATTGGTTTGGTTTGGTTTGGTTTGGTTTGGATTGGTTTGGATTGGTTTGGATTGGTTTGGATTGGTTTGGATTGGTTTGGTTGGTTTGGTTGGGTTGGATTGGACTTGGATTGGTTTGGATTGGTTTGGTTTGGTTTGGTTTGGTTAGGATTGGTTTGGATTGGTTTGGATTGGTTTGGATTGTGTTTGGATTGGTTTGGATTGGTTTGGATTGGTTTGGATTGGTTTGATTGGTTTGGATTGGTTTGGATTGGTTTGGATTGGTTTGGATTGGTTTGGATTGGTTTGGATTGGTTTGGATTGGTTTGGATTGGTTTGGATTGGTTTGGATTGGTTTGGATTGGTTTGGTTGGTTTGGATTGGTTTGGATTGGTTTGGATTGGTTTGGATTGGTTTGGATTGGTTTGGATTGGTTTGGATTGGTTTGGATTGGTTTGGATTGGTTTGGATTGGTTTGGATTGGTTTGGATTGGTTTGGATTGGTTTGGATTGGTTTGGATTGGTTTGGATTGGTTTGGATTGGTTTGGATTGGTTTGGATTGGTTTGGATTGGTTTGGATTGGTTTGGTTTGGTTTGGATTGGTTTGGTTTGGATGGGATTTGGATTGGATTGATTTGGATTGGATTTAGATTGGATTTTGATTGGATTCGGATTGGATTTATTTGGATTGGATTTTTATTTGGATTGGATTTTGATTGGATTTGCATTTGATTTAGAATTGTTTTGGATTTTGTTCGGATTGGATTTGGATTGGATATGGATTGAATTTGGATGAGATTTTGATTGGACTTGGAGTAAATTTAGATTTTATTTGAGTGGAATTCGTATTGAACCTGGATTGGATCTGGATTGAATTTAAATTCCGAAGAAGTTCAGCATTCGCGAAGTGCTTCCTTTGTATTTTTTTAGTAAATGCTCAGGGATTTCCTTCGGGATTAGCTCTCGGAAACTCTCCAGCAATTATTCGGAAAACTCTTTTGAAGGAATTATTTTGAAGGAATCCATAATCGAAATAAACAGAAACGCAGCAAATCTATTTGCTCTTATAAACCAAGGGCCATTGCTTTTTTCGGGTTTCAGTTTTCACTATGATTAATTTTGGCACTCTGCTGATCGTAAATATCTATTCATAACCTCGGTTTCGCCCCGGGCTCCGCACATAACCCGACCGGGACCGGGTCTCGGCCCGGCTCGGCGCCATAAGCATTGCACTTTAATCGAATAATCCTACACTTAGTCAAATAATCATTACATTTTCAACAGAAACGATGTTCAAAAATATTTTTCATGATGTTTCCAACATGACCCAAAGCAATTACCAAGAGCCAAAATCCCCCAACCATCATCTTCGTGGAACCATGTAATGGCATCTCGCGCCGCCTGGTAGCATTGCTGGCACCGATGGAACCTTATGGGCCGAAGAAGACAAAGCGAAACTGTAACAGCCCGATTACCTGTTAGCAGCATGCGAGCTCATTTTTGCACCAACACTGACTGCTGCAATTCCGTTACCGCTCCTCGCCTTCCCAGCTACGGCGGTTCCACTTCCCATCAGGGCGACCAAAACAAAGCAAACCAAAATGATCCCGAAGTCACGCTTCTCTCCGCTTTTATTCCAGTTCCAGGGCGCGCGGTGAGCCGAAGAGCTCCCGTAAACTCGACGAGCCCCACCACCAGTCGTTGTGAGTGTGTGAAAGGCATTTAGAACATAAACGGTTGCATTTGCATCCCGAACGCCTTGGTTCTAGAGTTGAGTCATGCAACCAAAGGCCCGTGCATCCCAACCACGGTTAATTGGCCTAAAGCTTCGTATCGGAGCAATTACGGAGGGCGACGTGTAGTGTTGTTCGCCATTTAGAATACAACAATGATGCACACCGCTCGCACGTAAATGAGTTGTGTAGAGATCGGAAAGGAATGTCGAGATTGGAATGGCGAGCGAAGAGCTCTTCCCTCTCGCAAGGGCTCTATGCAGCGCGCATATGATCATCACTCACACTCGCTCATAACAACCCATGAATAATTGAAATATTCATTACTCATTATTCCACAATTTCAGGTTATGTCTGTCTGGTGCGCGTTTTTTCGCTGCATCGCACTCCTCTTTTCGACAAAACTTTGCTGTCAGCAACTGATGCTCTCCACAACGGCTCACTTGAATCAACGACTTTGTAATGCTACTATTCCGATGCAAATGACGCTCGTTCGGGCTCACGCGTGCGATAAATTCAATCAAGCCTCGTTGCGGCTCGATCAACGCTCTGCTACTTCCACTCAAAACAGAGTTTTTGCCGCGCGAGATCATAAAGATTAAGACGCCGGGGTAATTTGTATTGTTCGCCGTACAAAATGCTTGGCAATCGAGACTCGACTTGACTGACCGCCGCTTGGGTCCGGCCGCTCCAAGGGGTCAATCGTGAGCCGCCCGAGCTCGCTCGCCTACTTCGATCGCGCCATGATTGACCGTTAAATCATTTTGTAGCCGTACTGCTTAGTCGTCATTATGCGCGAGACTGCCACCGCCGTTTGCCATCGCTGCTCCGCTCGTTTGCAGCAAATCAATAGAGACAGTACCCATCGTAAGCAGCCATTTTCAATTTTCAACCAGCTCGGAGGTGACTTCGCGAGTCGTGCTTGTGCTTGTTGTTGAATTTTATGTGCCATTTAAAACGCCATGCTTCTCGCTCACTCCTGCTTTCGCCACCGGAGGCTCTGTCCCGTTCTCCATACCGATTCGGTATGTGCGACGGCGCCCCCATGCTCATTGGGCACGTTTCCAGTTCATTGGTTTCCGAACTACAAGCCATAACCTATAAACATGGAACACGGTTCGCTCGTTCCCCGACTACGGCGACAACTACCACGACGACTGACTGGTAGAAGCAATAAATAAAATTTGTTTGTTCCCGCCCTCGCTCGCTCACGCCGACGCGACAATGGTGCGGGGCGAAAATCAGCGGAGAAGAACGACCGAACCATTGCATTGTCACCCCCCGCCGAGCTGTTTTCGCAGATGGTGTCAATTACCGGTCCTTTTCGAACTCGCCCCTAGGGGGAAAAACGTACTTGAATGTCTTTTTCTACAAAGGAATTCTTTTGAGTCGAAAACGAAGGAAATCCTCTGTGCCCAAATTGAGATGCTTCCCCGGCCTCTCGAATCGCCAAGTTGTTAAAGGAAACTCGTTAACAGCATCTTTTCTCCGATTTGTCACCCTCTGCTGGCAGTTTTGCTGTAATCATAACTTTTTAATTAATCTTTCGGACCGTGCTGCAATCAACCTGAATTTGTCATAAGAAAAAATATCCGAGCGGCAACGACAACTGCCGCGAGAATGAAGAAGTTGGAAATTTTAATCGGTTTTCTTGTTTCCATACAAATGCACCTTCGTCGTCCTCCACCGGCTTCAAAAGGGACCTCTCAAAACTTTCATTAATCACTCTGTCACAGCAAGCCGTTTTTTATATTTTTATTTTATTGCATCGCTGCCTTTTGTGAGTGTGCATACGATTCGCCTCTCACTTCGCTTGTTGACGCCTTTGTCTCTTCCCCTCGCAGACGAATCCTCCGAACTTGAACTCCGAAACGGCCGCTGCCAGCAGTGAAGAAATTGTTGTCACCTTTTAATTCTTTCCCCGTGTCCGTGCGTTCCCTTGGCACTTCGCCGTTGAACGTACGCTCCTGAACTTGACGAAAAGCGATTAATTTATCATCCAAAGTTCGTTCCTTCTCGCTGTCGAAGCCCTTCTTTTCGAGTCGATGTTGGTATTGAAATCGAATTAAGCTGCCAAAGTCATCTCTCTACTCACCGCTGCTGATTAATCCATTTCACAAGTTTAGGCAACTGATACGCGCGGCAACATTTTGACTCATTTCAAACTTCTGTCAACGCAAATTGTGGTGACTCTGCACCCGAAATTTCGATACAATAGCGATGCTTGGCGCACTTCCGTTGAAATAACGGATCCGAAAAGCGCGATTCGTCATCACAGCAGCAGTAAATAACAACCGCAGCGGAAAATGAGTACCGTTTTTCCTCTGTATTTTCGACTGAACGGTGATTTTTATGGTTCGGTTTTTCGGTAGTCGTCTCCATTGTTGACATAACTTATGCGTGCGTGTATGCTTTGTTTGCGTAATTTAGATGCCGTGCCGGGTTTCATTCCGTAGCGGTGACACCCGTAGGGCTGTTATGGATCGCTTGGGTGCATCGTTGACAACGATTCGTTGTTTTCGCCGTTGTCATTGTTTTTCTATTTTAAAACATGCGTGTTGTGATCGTGATGATGCGGTCGTCGTTGTCACAGTGGGTTTTAAACAAGTGCAAAGCAATTGTCGTTTGTAGGTAGATAAAATCAGCGATTCTTTTTTTTGTCATTAGAACTTGACTGATGGATATTTTCAATCAGTCGAAAAATCTAATTTTCAGGAAAAGGACCGAGTTTTGAGCCAGGAGTAAAGATGTCGCAATTTCTGTTACTTCGATTAATCTATTCATCGTTGTAATAATCGATTCATTTTGAATCGATTACTACCCAGCGATTCAATAATCGACAAGAATCGAGAGTAATCGATTAGTTACTAACTGATTAATCGGGATTTTATGAAATCTCTATCCAGGAGATCATACTGGCTCGATTGCGAATGGAAGAAGGTGCGGACATGGGGACTAATTTGCTGGAATTCTACGGAATGGGGATGAAGCGGAAGCAGATATAATTGTACAACTATGGTTAACGCTACCAGATTGGTTGAACCCTCTTGTAACGGCGCTGAAGATCGTCGCGGAAGAATTTGTGGATCTAGTGAAACAGCGTTTGTTGGCTGAGGAAAACAAGTCAGCAACATTTTCCGGCAATTCGAATGAACAAACAATGAAGTTCAACGGTAAGTTTGTAACCGTCGAGAACATAAGGAAAAGTGAAGCCAATTTAGCGAAGAAGAATTCGGTAAGCTGCATATCAGATTCCGATGTTGGTGATCGAAAGCTTGGAGGAATCGTATTCAAGCTAGACTCCGGGTGCAGTAACCACCTGGTAAGTGACGGAAAAGCTTTACAGTTCTTCGGAAAATGGACAACTAAGTGGAGATAATGAAAGGTGGAAAAGGAAGGCGTAGCCATGCCTACTTAGACAGATTGGTGCAATCAATACAGTGAGTTCCTTGGTGTGGAATTCTATTTGACACAGACACCCACGTGAACATCTCTATGATCTTGAACCATCTTTGGAGGAAGCAAGAGCAAATCTGTGACATAGTCGACTAGCCCATCGGATTAGAGATTTAGATCCGTCTAAGGAATTCCCAAAATACGCAGCCATGGTCAAAGGTATACGTTTTAAACCTCATTTTTTCCGGACAATTTTCCGAATTACGTTTTTTCCACGTATTGTTTTACAAACGTCCTAAAACGAGTGAGAGTAAGTAATTATTACTGTCTGATATCTGTGTCGCGACCGTCCTCTGACATTTCCATGCTCTGCATATCCGTGTTCGGTCCGGTTTACTGCTGTGAGGAAACTTTTAAAAACTCACTGCAGTAGCGCTCGAGGTATGTGCTACGATTCGGCTGGCTTTCCGGCTGCTGCTACCTGTTTCTGTGTCGGAATGGCTCGACGGATGAGCCTTGGTTTGGCTGGCTTGCCGACTGCTGGGCTGGATGCGCTACGTTTGGCTGGCTTGCCGACTGCTGGGCTGGTTGCGTCCCGTGCGGCTGGCAGACCGGCTGCTGCATCGATTCGGCTGGCTTGCCGGCTGCTGCTGCTTGCTGATGGGTCGGAATGGCTCGACGGATGAGCTTCGGTTCGGCTGGCTTGCCGACTGCTGGGCTGGATGCGCCCCGTTCGGCTGGCTTGCCGGCTGCTGCTTCGATTCGGCTGGCTTGCCGACTGCTGGGCTGGATGCGCCTCGTTCGGTTCGGCTGGCTTGCCGGCTGCTTGGCTTGATGCGCCTCGATTCGCTGGCTGTTTGACGTCTACTGCAGTGAGGAAACTCTTAAAAACTCACTGCAGTAGCGCTCGTGGAATGAGCTACGATCCGGCTGGCTTGCCGGCTGCTGCTTCTTGCTGATGTGTCGGGATGGCTCGGTTCGACTGCTTCCTTCTAGCGCTTCTACGATGTGCACTCGTTGACGTTCGTCGTAATTCTCCGCGATGCTCTGCAGCGCATGCAGTTTTATAGGCAATAATCTCCTACTTTTTTTCTTTGGCTCGCCATGAATGACGTATGTATAGCAATAAAGGACCTCGCACAGTAACAATGGGCGGTCGTTTTTTTTTTCAATCGATAAAACTGCAATTTATCAATTAAAATTTGTTTCAATAATTTCAAAATAATTCCTTTCTTCTTTTTTTTTTGTTTCTGCTTTTATTTATATTGTTCGTTATGGTCCATGACGCTACAATCTGCACACTTACTTTATCAGTAAATGTGCTAGGACAAGTTGAGGTTATGTTAGATTGTTGTCAGTCGTCACTTAGCTAATTCGAAAGATTATCAAAAATCTAATACCTACGAAGAATTGGAAACCAAGAACATTTATTCCTCAGCAGAAGAATGATTCGGGGAGCATTTGAAACGAACGGTCTTGCAATCTGGAAATGGGCGTTACATCGTGTCATATCTAAAGAGCCAATGTGTAGGGAAACTGTTCCCATTTCTATCTCACTGAACATAAATTCATTCACTTCGCCAAAGAAAGCAATACAGCATAAATCTCGTACTTTTTCTTTTGCTAACCTGCGTGCTCAGTGCTAAAAAATCGCAAAAAAAAAGGAACAAATCAAAATCCTTTTCATTGCTTTGATTTAATGGAATGAACGTGGGAGCTATGAGATTAAGTCTAGGATCAGTAGCCGAAATGAGCGAGTCAAGCGCTTTGGCGCCACCCAAGGTTAGAACGTGGACTGGATAAGAATCCAGAACTAAACGAGCAGTACTATCACTTCATGGTGGAGTACGAACAACTAGGGCACACGATCTGTCACGACTGGAGACGACTACCGAAAAACCGAACCATAACAGATGGTAGATGCAGGAAAAGAGGGTGGGAGGTTAGAATCGTATTCGATGTCGACTATCCCAAACATATTCCGGGATGTCTCTCTATGATGCTTTCCCAGTGGGGCCAGTAATCCAGGCCGATCTACGATCAATACATCTCCGTTGTGTATAGTGCGCATCATATTGGTTGTCGTTTTTGAGAAAATTTTACGGCACATTCTCATTTGCTAGATCGACATTCCTCTCCACACCATCATATGGCGAACAGATGCAATATCCAATGGTATGTTATTAACGGTACCAATCCTGCTCCTTTTGTGGTCTAAAGTACGCTGCATCTATTAGCTGAAGGTGAGTAATATCAAATTCTTATGGCGACTTATCGCGACACTTCCTGACTGGAACGAGCATCAAATATTAACCTTTGGAGCTCACGGTCCAACTCGAAACTATGCTATCAAAGGGTGAATTTTAGTTTAAAGAACCGAAGAAAGTTAGATCCCGATCCGCTTATGAAAACTTTTCGTTTGGTGTGGTTAAGAGGAAGAGGACCTAACAATCGCATCAAATTCCGATTTATGATCGCTATCCCAAATTTTGATGATAACCTAACAAAACGGTATTCTCTACAATAGCCTCATAATTTGATCCATTTCGCTAGAAGATGAGGATGGAATCCAGCTCACCATGGCTAGGGTCGTTGAACACCCCTCTGGGCTTATGAGAAGCCCGCAATCTGTTCATTAGATTGGTATCAATCAGACAGACAAGCTGCCCTCTAGGGTTCTGCCAGGTAGTTCGTGGGACAGCCGCCTGCAGCTAAAGACACCTGTGCAAAGCCAATGGCCAAGAACGGCGTCGAGTGTTCCGGATCGTACGCTATAAACAAACCGGAACTTTTGGACCGACCTCTGGAATACCAACCAGATTAATAAGATCCTGGAGCTGTTAACGCAAGAAAGCTCTCCGTGGAACATTCACTTCAGGAGGTCGATCGGGTCTCTCTTAGCTCCACGGACTCAATAACTAGGAGAAAAGCATAAGTAGATCACAAAGGTAGGCTCAAATATCCGGCATTCCGTGGCGATCGGGATCCTTCGGGGGATATCCCCGGTTTAACGAAGTTCTCCCAGTTTTCAGATTCCGTGTCCAAAGTTGATTCCCACTCAGCATGGTAAACATCTATTTACAATAAGGCTCGTTACCGGCCAACAAAAGAAAGGTGAGGAACATTATCAACGATTCCCCACCATCTTGGCACTCGAGGTACTGCTCTATTGGAATTGTTCGGGACGGCAGACAATCCAGCCATCATCATTTACGATAGCCGTTTAATTCTCCCCATTCTTAAGGGGAAAGTTTCTTCCTGTATACTTGGGAGCAATCAATTCCTTCAACCATGATGGTACTACGATACCGTAGACTATGCATCATATGACCACCACCACCTAGATCGATTACCTCGTTAGCACTACCCGATTTCACCCAAACTGTCCTGGATGCCCTGCCGTATCCATCCTCCCTAATAGTAGACGGCCGGGACGAAAAGCACTCCGTTGATGGTGGGGCGAAAAACGTCGGGTGGTAAAAGCTAGAAGAAACACCCGCCCGATTCTTAAGAAATTTTCCGCTGTGGGCGATCAGTGACAAAATTAGTGCACCCAAAACATTTTTTTTATGATAATCAGTGCATTAATCATTTAGTATCAAATCTCGCATGCGAACCGATCAGAGAATGTCATACTTGTCACGCCAGGTCAGTTTATTTGGTTTCGATCAATACATCCAAGCGTTGGCTCCTCCTGGAACAACTATATCGAATAGTGTTACCATCTTACCGATTCCATTTAGCTTGGTGACGGAAAGGGACACAAATTTGCAAGGTGCCAATTCCACTTGTATCACGCATTGCTGTCCCTGTCACCCTTCCACTTGAGATTGATTGATAATTCTCACATCCACATAACAAACAACGTGGATTATGATAGTCTTTGGTCACTGCTTCTCTTATCTGGCATATAGTCCAGATGGTTAGCGTGTCAGTCGAAAGGCACTAAGCGTGGATGGTCCGAGTTCAATACCCGTCTTAGGACGAGTTTTTTTCGTAAGGTAGCCAAGGTAGCATTTCATTCTTCGATAGAAGTAGAAAAATAGATTCAATGTAGACACAAACACATAAACAGTTCTTATTTTCTCGTGACCGGGGACCTAATACAAGGGCCTGCCGATTGCTTAATGCAATCTGTGCATTTGTCGCAAATTATGGCAAACTGTACGTGGAATTAATGCAAGATTGAAATAAAATCATGCACTCTCTGGTTGGGTGTGCGTTGCAGACTTGCTAAGAAAAACATTACGAATGCAGGCCCGGCATTCAAGAACCCAAGAAGAATCAATAGAAGCTTTTTTTCGACTCTGTCTTCTACGCCCAATTCGCCGCCAAACTATGGTGGGAAAGTCAACGGATCAGCGCTGCCAGATCGTCAATTCTGGCAAATTTTCGAGTCCACTGGACTTAACGAATTCCCCGTTCACTCAGCTTTTGACGTAGGACTACGTCTGTGTTTTCTATATTGGGGTACACTTCACGATTGCGAAAATCGGCAACCGTCACGAAAATATGATAGACTTTAAACTTCAATATCTAAGCCGTTTCTCGATAGATTTTCAATTTTTTTGGACCATTCGATCAAGAATGAGTCAACGCTTCTTTGTATTTATTCGAAAATACTGATTTTCAACTATTTATTATCGATAATTGATAAAAAGTTTAGAAATAGTAATAAACTAACCAATCACGTACATGCATCACTAGCACAGACATCAAAAATCAATCACTTGCGGGTTTGGATCTAATCCTCAGTTTGAATTGAAACAGATTTTACGCAGAGCAAACGTCAAAGCGATCTCAGCGAGGCGGACACAGCATCACGGAGGCGCTAATAACATTTTCAAAGAAAATCCATCGCATTGGTGGTGATGATCGATGTGTTGCTGCAGATCATTCAACCTCAACGAACCAGAATTTCATATGAAGAAAAGGTTGACCATAAAAATAGCACTGTGGCGATCCCGCACCGCCAGTGTCGATGCTAAAAATTTATTACAAAATTGTGGTGTCAGTTAGTTGGAAAGGAACATTGGGAAAAGAAAATTGGTTCTTCTCAGGACCAACATTTTATGAAAAGAAAGAGTTAATTGCGAAATTGGACTGTTTCGGTGGCATCGGGTTTGGCGTGGTAGCTTGGTTGCTGTTAGTGATTCCATCCATTAAAATTCACTACATTCGCTATTTAGGGTTGAGTTTTGCACTTTGAAGAAAGTTTATTTCGAATAGTCGGATCAACCTTCTTTTGTATAAAATCAATGAAGACGCCACCTCAGTGGAAACTATCTACAGTAACCACCCATCGGTGAACGTCGCTCGGACAGATAGATGCCGAAAGATAATGTTTTGTAATATGAAAAAACTTCGTCTTGAGTCAAATTTCTGTTGTCATTCCTCGCAACAATACGCATCTTAGATAAACAACATCTCATAACCAAATTCAGAATCTTGCGAGAAAATTTCATAGGATTCTTAGAATTTGTCATTTTCCGAACGGTCCGTTGTCTGCGGAATCCCGATCGAAATGACTCGCGCGCACTGAAAAGCAGCTTTCTTATATCTAATGAAGTAATTTCATTAACCCCGCCCCTTCATTAATCGTTATGAGTGCACATTATATTTACACCCATATCAGCTCACAAAGAGGCGGGGCTTACGGGTTTAATTTATTAAATACAAGAAAGCTGCTGTTCGGCGCGCGCGAGCCATTTTGATCGGGATTCCACAGAAGGCGGTTCGACATTCGATGCAGCGGAGCGGACGCAGCAGCACGAAGTGGGTGGCATTGTGGCAATGCGGAAAATTTATTTCAACCTTTGGAGGCTTAGCGAAAAATCATCAAGTGGCGGTCGGACAGTTGCAACGCAAGGTGCCGACAAGTGATTGGATGCAGTTAGTTATTGGAATGGGAATTGGGAAAAGTAGCTTGGTTGCTGTTAGTGATCCCATCCATTCAAATTTACTGCATTATCTCCCTCCGACGCGTTATCAAATTCGCTATTTACGATTGAGTTTTGTACTTTGAAGAAAGATTATTTCGGATAGTCGGATCAACCTTCTTTTGTATGAAGACCTTTTTGGAGGACACCATCCTCAAAAATGGCCGAAATAAAGGAGAAATAAGCAGAATCAGAAGTGGCGTGAAACCAAACGCAAATATATTTATTTGCAACGTTTGGTTTTCGCCCGCGATGTAAGCGTACGTGGCAAAGTAAGGATTGTGATGTCCCCGACTGAAAGCCAGTCGAGTGACTTCAGCGGCCGATGAGTCATGTTAATTCCATGGTTAGAGACTCAAATTCCATTCAACTGGGAATAACTATTCGACTTCTTGATTCAGTTGGCCTCCGAGCAGTTTGCTCAATGTTAATAAAACGACACACATTATTATGGCTTATACCATCAATTTCGAATAGCTACGTAGTCCTACGTCACCTTTGCGTACAACCCGATTGGGCTGCACCTTTGAGTTTTTACATCTGCCAAACTGTCCTTCACCCTCTCTAGGAGTAGTTGGACATCCTCGGGTCCCATGCTGAAAAACCTGTCTCCCACCGGTAAAATCCTATTTTCCGGTTTGGTTCCCTAAGCATGGTCTGACCAAACCTTCCTGGATTAGTGACGGCGAAGTTTCATCACCACAATCCAGAAATCCAGCGTCTCTTCTTGTGACGTTTTGAAATACCTACTAATCTTGCTGGTCTGCTACGTGTCCAAGGTCGTCGAGAGGTTGGTATACGACCGGCGGCAGGAAAAACTTGAAATATACGTCAGATTTGGTTTTCTTTGCAAGCCTAGAAGACGTTTTCGATTAGGGCAAACACGTAGATATCTCAAAGGCATTTTACAGGACATGGACGGTTGTTGTTCTCCAGCAGCTTTGTCAGTGTCGATATTCCATCAACATCCTGGCTTCGTCTGGAATTTAATCAAGGAGAACTTTTTCAAGTGCTCATTGGAAATCAGACTAAGATAACTCATCAGAAGGAAACTGGCGTATTTCAAGGTTCTGACTGTGCACTGTGCTGTTACGCTTTCCTCCTTCGCCATGAGCGGTGTGTTCCGCTCCCTATCACCAAACATCCACAATTTTATTTACGTTGACAACATTCAGCTGGTCTTCTTGGATGACACTCCCGCACGAACGCGGATAAAAGCCCAATCCGCCTATAGCGCTGTCCTCTACTCGGCTACTTCAGTGAAGTTATCCATGACCACTAGCAAATGTGTCCGCTGTCTCAGTCAGAGTGTAGAAAGGTATTCGGAGTGTCCATTGACCGGAGTCTCACCTTCCTGCCGCATTTTCGATGAGTTGAGGCCAGCTGCAAAACTAAAATAAATCTAGCCCGAACCATGTCCAAATCACAGAGGGTCAACAAAAGAGCGCTCCGGCTACGGCTACGAGACTATGATTCATAATCGCCTCCGTTTGCACCGTAACCCCATCGATACACTGTTGCTGACTTCAACCACCTCTGGATCCAGAGTATTATCGCTAACAAGCGCGCAAACATGACATTTGCCTGGATCAAGGACCACTTTGGAATTCCTGGCAACACCACCGCGGACCTCCTTACCGGCATCGAATACCAAGGCCGACGTTATGCAACATCTGTCCCACTCGTGCATACAAAAACGTGAATAAGGAAAACGAAAATAAAATATCAACAAACGCCCTTTGGACCAATGTCATATGATTTGCTTTGCTGTCATTTAGTTTTGAACAAGTGTCCATTCGTCAAATTTCACTTCGACGAAATGTCCATTCGTCCAAACGTCGTTCAACCAAATGTTTTTCGATGTCGCAACAAGTTGCATTCGACGAGGAAGTCTCTCCTGTTGTTTCCTATTGGAATCAAAAGTTATGGCCAAAATACATTTTTTTTATACGCAAAACTCTTACACCTCATAATTTCTAGAAATTTAACCCTTAACCGATTTACTTGCAACTAATTGCTTTCGACGGGGAATCCTGTCCTTTAACTGCTTATTAAAAATTGAACTAATCGATCTGCGGCACCAAAAGTTACATATATCTTTTGTAGCCAAACTAGTCTTCGCTTGATTCACTCTTTACGTAGTAATAATTACACTGAACGCCGAATGATCTCCATGCCTACTACTGAGATTGAATTTAATTTTTTTTTCTCATTTGCTTCGTAGTATGCCGTCATTCCACATGCCTACTATGATTGGATTTCGAATTTGCTATCTTTTACAATGTTCTGAAAACGAGAAAATTGTAACAAACTTATGTGTAGCAGAAAAACAGCACTTGCCGTTTACTATATGAAACAAATATTCTTTTGCTTTGAAACCATCGAGGTGAGCCCAATGTGAACCACGAATCACAACTGGTCGGGGTTCTGCAGAACCACACCAAGCGCCGTTTTGACTGAATTGTGATATTTTATTCGTTTAATGAAAATGGAAATCAATCCATATCAATTGTTTCGTACATTTGTTTTTGAATATCCTCAGTTATAGGATGGAGGGGCATCCGAAAAAATGTGTGATCAGTTGGAACTGCTACACGAAAACTTGTTCAAGAAAATGGATAAATTTTTATTGGCGGTTGGTGTGATTTGGCAGAAAGCCGTCCAACTGATAGTCAACTATTAGTCACATTATTAGCAATCAAAGCAATCGGGAAATGACATAATGTGTTCAAAGTGGCTCCCGCTTGCCTACAGTCAGAATACACTTCACGCTTTGAAGATAATCCATCAAGGAATTTCCCATGGTTCAGATTGTGCTTTCCGCGAAGTACTTTGATGCTCATAGGCGCCTGTAGGTAACGTAGATAATATATACCACATGACAAAAATATGTACCTCCTAAAACAAACGAATTTTAAAACTGTTATAGGGGAACTGCTCCCGAAATCCATCCTTGATTTCAACTCATGGCACCATGAACATCGGTCATCAAAAACAAAGCAATGGTAAGAAACTTCATTTGTTTATTATTTTTGTGATTTTTTCCAGCAGTTAGCACGCATGTTTACAAAAAGAAGCAACGAAACTGGTGCCGTATTTCTTTGTTTCGCGATGAGATGAATGTATAATCAGTGAGGAGATCGGAACATTTCCCCCTATATTTTTATTACGTCTTCAATTGCTATATCTCATGATCGAAATTAGCGCTATATCGTTTGAAACATTCATCCCACTCTAGATGTTGTATTGGAACCGTTCAATTGTGTGCAGAGTAATCAATCTTCTGTTAAACATGCTCTTATTGCATGCTTTCCAGCCCTGTAACTGTATATCCTCGCTAGCCAAGTACAACTAGACCTGATCAGATTTCTTCGACATTTTCCCAAAGATCAATCGCAACGAATTGCAGCTAAAATGCCACCACACCTAGCAGACCCACATACCTTAGCTTCCATCCTAACGAGCGTACCAAACACACGCTAACCGTGATTGGCCGTTACTTCCCCGGGTATAGACACAGTCCAGGGCACTGATGCAAATCCGTCATCCCATATCTCCGCACGTCCCCATCGACACAGATCGGTGGACCACCTCCGCCGACCTCCGCGCCGAGATGCGATCGAACGATCGCCCGCCCGGTAACGTAACGAGCCATTGCACACAAGACATCCAACACCTCGCTACCTGACGAGGTGCCCTTTTTGCTATCCCTCCGAACCTTCCCATGAACGATCGAGTATCGTCCGTGAAATTTCCACTTGTTTACACCAACGACCATAGGGAAACAAATATTTGTTCCTCCCGCGATGAAGCCAAATTGATTAACTAGAGACCCCCGATACTGGCGTGGCTGTGAATGGGAAAAAAAGACACACACCAAGGAGGAACTACATTCCTCACTCGGAAAACCATCTCGTGTCTCGTGACCATTCAAGCGTGGTGCCGGATATCCCATTCCCCGGCGGCGGCGATATGTCGGTAACGGCCGGCACCAATCGCTCGCTCTCTACCGTTTCACTACAAATGGGATTCATTCACAAATTGTGCGCGGCAATGTGCCATTAAATGAATCAAATTAAATCAACAAGATTATAACATGCTTTGGCCATAATATGGACCCTCATCCTCATTTGTGGCTCCGTTCGGATCGGATCGCTTTTGTTGCTGACTGTTGTTGTTGGGACCCACGGAACACGGTCAGTAAAGCAAGTGTGGAGGAACAACAGGAGGAGATAAAAAACTATCAATGAACGGGACGATCAAGAGGACCGATGAAGCCGGAGGGGAACCACAAAATCAAATAGATGTAAATTACTGTCGATAATTTACTCTTCCCGGTTCGGTCGGGGCTTGGGACGCTCATCAGTGTCGAACTTGTAGGAATGATAGAACTAGTGCACAGCCAGCAGCAGCGGTTGAACATGGAAGAAGATGAGAAGCAGAACAAGGCGACTCATAGCTTGAGCAAACGACCGACCAACAGCCAGGCGAGGTAGAGCCATGTCGCTGCCGGGAGGTTCAAAGTTTTTGCGGTTTTCCATCTGCCCAAAAGCGGAGGAAATGAATTTAAATCTAATCCAATTTGTGTGCGGCTCGTTATTTGCCGGGGTATAGTTTTTGTGTTGCCTCCCGCACCGGGGCCTTGCATTGGAAGCGGGATGCTGAGAAGGTGACAACTGTAACGAAGCTCGCTTGCGTGGAAGAGGAGATTTGCACGATTCGACAAGATATAATGAAATTAGTTGACGGTTCTGGTAATGGTTTTAAAAGTTTCCGAACGGAGGTGTGATTGCGAGGCAACAGACGAAGGCGGTGGTGGTGGTGTTGAAGCAGAACAGAGCTGGCTAAACTTTAATTGAAAGGAGTGAAATTGATCCTCGTCCGTTTCTCTGTGTGGGATTGAAACTTTTATGCGAACTAAGTAAATGAAGTTTTATTCAATCGCTTCAAATATGAGTTTTACAAAAGCCATAATTTATTTCTGAAAAAAAATCAAAGACTTGGGAAAGTAATTATACAATTGTATTGAAATTTGGATTTGGATTGGATTTTGATTAGATTTGAATTGGATTTGGATTGGATTTGGATTGGATTTGGATTGGATTTGGATTGGATTTGGATTGGATTTGGATTGGATTTGGATTGGATTTGGATTGGATTTGGATTGGATTTGGATTGGATTTGGATTGGATTTGGATTGGATTTGGATTGCGTTTGGATTGGTTTGGATTGGATTTGGATTGGTTTGGATTGGTTTGGATTGGTTTGGATTGGTTTGGATTGGTTTGGATTGGTTTGGATTGGTTTGGATTGGATTGGTTTGGATTGGTTTGGATTGGTTTGGATTGGTTTGGATTGGTTTGGATTGGATTTGGATTGGATTTGGATTGAATTTGGATTGGATTTGGATTGGATTTGAGTTGGATTTGGATTGATTTTAGATTAGATTTTGAATAAATTTGTATTGGATTTGGATTAAATTTAGACTGTTTTTTAGGTTAGATTTTGATTTAATTGGATTGGGATTGTATTTTGGTTTGATTTTGATTGAATTCTTATTGGATTTGGAATAGATTTGGATACTGTCGAGATCCTTGGGAATCTCAGTTTGCTATTCAACACTGCGAAAAGCGCCATTATATTGAATTTTTGAGTAGCACATTTTGAAAGAGCACATGGTGCATTCCGTGAAACAGATGTCATGGTTTTCCGACCAAACTAATTTAACTGGGCAATATTTTGCAAAATAAGCCTATGCATTCGATCAAACAGCTCTTAACCAACTGTGACAAAGGTTGCTATATCAAGTACCACCTATCAAATGCAACACCAGGGTAAACGCAACAATAACCACTCCACAGTAAATTCAGTCTAATTGAACCACTTTGGGAGCGATATGATTTATGACCGCAACCAACGACAGCGCCGTTGTCGTCAATTCACCACAATTAATAGCCGCAACAACCCATCAAATTACCATCTAAATGGAGAGCTAACAAATTAATTTCGGTAATCGTAAAAAAAAATCGTCATCAAACGCAAACGGGAATTGTCACACAAAACCTCTTTTTTAGCTGGGAAGAATCCTTGTCAAAGCGGAAGCGACACAGCGCCACGAGAATGATGCGTTCCGGGGAGAACTTCTGTGCCGCGTTCCACACAAAAATGTAAATCTCTCATGGCGTCATAAATCGTTAATGCGTGGCGTTCGTTACTAATTTGAATTTGATTTATTAGGATTTTTGTCGCGGTTGCTCGGATGTATTCCGTTCGGTCGGTGGCTCGTCAAACTCTCATTCGCATTGTTATGGTGAGGCTGTTCCTGCGTAGTAGGCCGCCGCGAGCGGGACTGAACTTGACGTTTTATGACCCGTTTCAATAATGGTCGTAAAAATCGAGTGTCGTACCCCTCGCGCGCGCTCGTTGTGTACGCTCTTCAAAAAGAAATTAACGCAAAACTAACAAATTTATGCATACGAACAACGATCTCCGTGGCAGTGGTACCGTTCTGTGTGCGAGTACATGGGGCGGCTGTTTTCATGTGGTAAATTTGCATATAAACTATAAATTACCGCGCGCTGGTCCCGTTGTAGCGCTGAGCGACGCAGGGGCTCGGCGCTGGCGGTGAGGGTTCTGCACCCGCAAACCAACGATTTATCAAAACCAATGCTGCTAAACAGACCAATTGCTGCGCCGTTAGCAAGGACGGTAATTAGCTTCAGGACAAATCTCCTCATTCAGTGTAACGTGCATAATACCGTCGGTGATTAATTAGCACTCGTGTGTAGGGTCTCCGGACTTGACTATCGACTTCTTCGCCCTTAGCCGTTTGCTTCTACCTTCGCACCTAATCCCATTTGTCATTTCACACTTGTGCAGAGCGTTCCGGCATGAGGACACCACTGGGTGACACTTCATCTTCGAAGCAAGTTCTGCCAGCAGGAAGCTATGGATTATACATGCTCGTACCTTCCTACCGGATTAGAACCGGGCCGCATTCATTGCAATTTGACTGGCGTCGTCGCCACCGACCTATTCTCTCATCATCCTCCTTTTCACGCTCCATCATAATTGGATTTCGGAAAGAGCACACCGTCGGTTGATGCGCATCTCTCATCATCTCTCATTAAAAAAGGATCTCTCCTCGAAACCTTTTCCGGAATCCCGGCTGCTGCCATCGAGATGGCGCCACCCCGTTCTGCTCTAGCCTTCTTAGCAGCCGAAGTCCTGCTGTTGCCGTTGTCTTCGTCGGCCGCAGCCGACGGCGCCGGAAACTGAGTCAGCAACTCCCTCCGCCGTTTGACTGCGTGGATTCTTCCTTCGCCGCCACAGCTCTCATTCCGCCACGTCGGTTTTCACTGCATCATCATCTAATTATTACCCACTCTAGAGTCGGGCTCGAACCCCGGAATGGAACGTCTTTAGACGTAGTGAGCGCTGAGCGCTCTGAAAGAGATTCTCTGCACCAAATCACTTTGATGCCTACTTGGATGAACGGGCGGAAATTTGTTTTAGAGCTGCCTAATTGAAAGTGTCTGCGCGATCATTGATATCAATGGTGTGGTGATTTTGTTTTCGTTGCGCTTTCTCTATATCTCCCTCCCTCCTTTCCTACAGGTTTCTTCCATACTGGAGGCCATGTAGGTATTTGGCAACCGACAAAGGGTGTCCGAATGTTTTGCTCTTCACTTTTCTTCTGTCGAATTTGTTACCGGTTTATCTTGGCCTGCCTAGGAGTAGACAACGACGGCGTGGTTGTCGTTTTAACGAGATATCGCTCTCCAAATTGGCCTAATTTGGTGCCCTCTTTGTCCGAACGCCACCGCCGCCGACTGGCTCTCCGGTCAGCAGCGCAGCGCACTGACATGTGAGCGCTTTTGTTTTTAATTGCCGTTGCTTGACCACCACCACCACTCCATATCTTCGCCATTAAATCGCATTTGGCAAATCAGAAGTTCCGTTCATTAGCGTCGATGACGTTTTGGTGCGGGCTTATGATCACTGTCCGATACTGACGGCAAGAGGTTTTTGCTGGTTCATCGCTGATGCGGGCCGAAATTCGATTAAAAGCCCCCGAAATGGAGCAAAATTTGAGTCACTGGCGTTGCTGCTGCTGCTGCTGCTGCATTTGCGTCAACGAGAGGTGCGCTTAAGTGCGATGATGCGGCATAACTTGCGATGTAATTGCTTCGGTGTGAAGAATGGCAGCGATATGGAACTCGATGTGTTCTGTACAAAAATTGTCAAATAAAACGTTTGTTTGTACCTACATTTATATGTTATTTTGGAGCAAAATCTATTCACCAAATATTTTTATATGAGCTGGACAAAAAGCTCGAGTCACAAAATGATATCTCTTCTTTCGGTGATTAAAATTTTGCAACAATAAAAAAAGACATCGTTGAATTTGACATGGAACTGTTAAAAGTTTTATGTGGCCATGGACATGTAGCATTCTAACATCCTACAAAGCAGATTGGTGTTTTGACCATATCTTGCGTGTTGCCACTCAACCCCCGGAAATAATTATAACACCATCGCTGTCTTTTCATACAAAATGGTAATGTTTGAGAATCAAAATCTCGATTTCTATAGCGATTTGATTAAGGAGACATTTAGCCTCCCAGCCTAAAATGGCCTAAATTTTGGATTTATGATTGTTAATTGTTTTCATGTTTACTAAAAAGGCACGTTCTCACGTTGGCACGTTGGCACGTTGTATACAGCCCCAGATAAAAGAGGTGGCTCTGTGATTATTTCCAACTAAAACTAGAAATAAAAAGCGAACAGTGAGACGTCTCACTTATTTCTTATTTTCACATTTTCACAGCGAGAAGTGATAAATGCAGTGTGAGACGTGAAAAATGGGAAGCGCGAAATGAGGAGTGAGATGTCTCATTTGACTTACGGCCGAATGACTGACGGCCAAACGACCCTTCCCAAGCAACCAGAAGTTCAGATTTTACTTAAATTTACTTTTAACCGAACTAATTGGTTCACTATGGTTCACATCAAGTTCCAAGCATCCTTAACGAAACTTTAAAGTTCACTTTTACGCTCCCACCCTACTATAAATTACTTAAAATGAGAGCTGATTAAGCCAAAATAGCCCTTCTTATCCGAACTTCTGGTTGCTTGGGTTCTCTCAATTAGTATCAGGCCATTAGGCCGATTACCGTTTGTACCTCAGATTCCGAGCAGTGAAGAGTGAAAAAAATGTTATGAATAGTGATAATTGCGAAAAGTGAGGAATGAAACTTCGCATGAGAAATAAGAAGTGATTGCGGAAAGAGAAGTAAAGATGGATATGTGCGAAGCGAGATGTAAAAATCAAAAGGTAAAAGGTGAGGAATGAGAATTAAAAAGTGAGATGTGAGAAGTGAGAAAAGTGAAATGAGAAATCTGAGGTGAGAAGTCTGAAGTGAGAAGTGAGTACTGAGAAGTAAGAACTACGAACAGAGAACTGAGAGCTCAGAACAGAGAACAGAGAATTGAAAACTTGCTACTGAGAACTAAGAATCTGGGAAGGGCCGTTTAGCCGAAAAGACCATTAGGCTGAAAGTCATTTTGCCGAATAGGTCATTGGGTCAAAGAGGTCATTTGTCCGAATAGGTCATTTGTCCGAAAAGGTCGTTCGGCCGAATATGTCATTTGACCAAATAGGTCATTTGACGTTTCACTTCTCAATCATCATTTCTCACTTCTCACTGCGAAGAGAGACAACTCTCTTCTTTCTTCGCTCTTCCCACTTTTCACAGTGAGAAGTGATAAGTGAGAAATGAGGAATGAGAAGTGAGAATTAGAACGTCTCACTTCTCTCTTCTCACTTCTCACTTTTCACAGTGAAAAGTGTGAAATAAGAAGCAGTCTCACTTATCACTTCTCACAAATAATTTCTCGATTTTCACTTCTCACTGTGAAAAGTGAGTTGTGCCAAGTGAGAAAAGAGACGTCTCACTTCTCACTTTTTGAAGCAAGGATAAATGAGAAGTGAGAAGTGAAACACCTCACTTCTCACTCTTCACTAAAATTTTCTCACTTCTCATATCTCACTGTGAAAAATAAGTAGTGCGAATTTAAAAATGAGTCTCACTTCTCACTCCTCATTTCTCACTTCTCACTGTGAAAAGTGAAAAGTGGGAAGTGAGTAGTGAGACGTCTCACTTATCAGTTCGCACTACTCTTTTTTTACAGTGAGAAGTGAGAAATAATTAGTGAGAAGTGAGACGCCTCACTTCTCACTCATCATTTCCTACTTCTCATTGTGAAAAGTGAGAAGAGTGAATTAAGAAGGGAGGCGCCACTCTTTTCACTTATCATTCCAAACTCCGTTTTTCTCACTTTTGTAGTGAGAAATGATGATTGAGTAGTGAGAAGTGAGACGTCAAATTACTTATTTGGCCAAATAATATATTCAGACCAGCGACCTTATTGACCAAATAACATATTTGGCCGAATGACTTGTTCGGGTAATTGACTTGTTTTGCCAAATGACATATTCGGCCAAATTACTTTCGGCCAGATGGGTTTTTGCCTAATGTTTTGTTCGGCCTAGTGGCATTCGGCCAAATGGCTTTCGGCCGAATGGGTTTCGGCCAATCGACCTTTCCCCCTTTTTTTAACCCTCTCTTTCTCACGACTTTTTTCGAAGATTTCAATAGGATGGAATCACCTTTGAAAAAATGCAAGAACAAAAGTTATCGGAAGCCTCCTTTCAAGAGGCTCGGAAGCCTCCTTTCAAGAGGCTCGGAAGCCTCCTTTCAAGAGGCTCGGAAGCCTCCTTTCAAGAGGCTCGGAAGCCTCCTTTCAAGAGGCTCGGAAGCCTCCTTTCAAGAGGCTCTGAAGCCTCCTTTCAAGCGGCTCGGAAGCCTCCTTTCAAGAGGCTCAGAAGTCTAATTTCAAGAGGCTCAGGCCTCCTTTCAAGAGGCTCAGAAGCCTCCTTTCAAGAGGCTCAGAGCCTCCTTTCAAGGGCTCAGAGCCTCCTTTCAAGAGGCTCGGAAGATTCCTTTCAAGAGGCTCAGAGCCTCCTTTCAAGAGGCTCAGAGCCTCCTTTCAAGAGACTTAGAAGCCTCCTTTCAAGAGGCTCAGAAGCCACCTTTCAAGAGGCTCAGAAGCCTCCTTTCAAGAGGCTCAAAAGCCTCCTTTCAAGAGGCTTAAAAGCCTCGTTTCAAGAGGCTCAGAAGCCTCCTTTCAAGAGGCTCAGAAGCCTCCTTTCAGCTTTCAAGAGGTTCGGCAGTTTCCTTTCAAGAGGCTCGGCAGCCTCCCTTCAAGAGGCTCGGCAACCTCCTTTCAAGAGGCTCGGCAGCCTTCTTTCAAGAGGCTCGGCAGTCTTCTTTCAAGAGGCTCGGAAGCCTCCTTTCAAGAGGCTCGGAAGCCTCCTTTCAAGAGGCTTTCAAGAGGCATTTCAAGAGGGTCAGAAGCCTCCTTTCGAAAGGCTCTGAAGCTTCCTTTTATGAGGCTCGCAAGCCTCCTTTCAAGAGGGTTGTAAGCCTCCATTCAAGAGGGTTAGAATCCCCTATTCAAGAGGTAATGAAGCTTAATTTCAAGAGGCTCGGAAGCCTCCCTTTAAGGTGAAACTGTCCAGAATCCAACTAATTTTCACCTCGCATTTTCAGAGACACCAACCTCAACAAAGAAGTAACGAATAAATGTCATCTTTTTATTTGCTGCGTCGATCGACTGGGTGAATTAGCTCAGCAGTCACTCGGTTGAACCGAGGTACGTAGTTCACGAAATGGTCTAAGAAAGACTCACAACTTTTTCGACAACTTGACAACTAACTTCTGCCTGTAACCAATCCATAACCAGTTTTTTAAATGAAATTTTGGAATAACTTCATCGAACGCTCGAAGTTGGTTCATTTACCCTTAAAAGGCCGGGACGACAGTCACCCCCTTCAAAGTGCTCGTTCTCAGTAAAGCGTTGACCAAATTTCATGACCCCGGGCTTTTCTCAAAGGGGATTAGTAGAGCTTTCTTTTGACATAGATGCCGCCCCGCTAGACCCCTCCCCGCGTTCATGAGTATCGAAAATGTCTGTGTTTTTTCCTTATTTTTTGCTATGATGGCCAAATTTCTTCAGTAATCAAGTGCAATGAAGTTCTGGCGTCATAAAATAAAGTAGATACATGAAATATATCAAGTAGAAGTGATTTTGAACGTTTCCAAGTTATCTGATTACTGTAATTACCGATATTGAAAGCCATATCCCTGATCTAAGATTTATGGTCATATTTCTTAAAATCTGATCACGAAATAAACCAGACAGGAGGTAAAAATATCACAAAAAGACTGTGAACATATGTGTAATCAATTTTATGTATTGAAGATACTATTTTGGAACATTCCAGTTCATCCAAAATATCCGTGAGTTCAGGTCTTGAATTCTACCATAGAAGCGAAAGATAATGTGCACATAAAAATACTCAGAGTACATCCTACTCAGTTCAAAGATATCAAATGACTCATGGGAAATTTTGCTGCGTGCCCCAGAATGCCATGCTAGAATGCGCGAAATGTTCTGAAGTTCGGCTCGTAAAACCTACGCAACAACGGCCTCGAAAATGTTTTCGGCAGCTATCAAAACCTTTCCCAACAGCTCCTTGGATACCTGCCAAGAAAGGATATACCGATCTTTCAGCACTTCAGTACACTGCAGGTCATCCAAAATGTTCTTGAGTTCAGGTAGTCAGATCTACAATCAAGTAGAAGCGCAATGGTTGTTTCAAATCAAGCTCAAGTCATCTGGCACAGTTCAAAGAAATCAAATAACTTATTGGAAATTTTGCTGCGTGAATCATAATGACATTCTAGAATGCACGGAATGTTCTGAAGTTCAGCTCGTAAGACCTACGCTACAACAGCCTCGAAAATGTTTTAGGCAGCTATCAAAAACCTTCCCAACAGATCCTTGAATACATGCCAAGAAATGTTATACTGCTCTTTCTGCATTTCAATACACTGAAGGCCATCCAAAACGTTCTTGTGGTTAGGTCGTCAGATACAATCAAGTAAAAGCGCAATGCTTGTTTCAAATTCAGCTCAGGTCGTCCTACTCAGTTCAAAGAAATCAAATGAATTATTCATCAAAAACGTTCTTGAGATCAGGTCGTTATGGAGCACGCAGAAACATTTTCAATAAGTCATTTGATTTCTTTGAACTGAGCAGGATGACCTGAGCTTGATTTGAAATAAGCATTACGCTTCTACTTGATTGTAAATCTGACGACCTGAACTCAAGAACGTTTTGGATGGCGTCCAGTATATTGAAATGCAAAAAGATCGGTATAACGTTTCTTGGCAGGTATCCAAGGATCTGTTGGGAAGGGTTTTGATAGCTGCCGAAAACATTTTCGAGGTCGTTGTACGTAGGTCTTACGAGCTGAACTTCAGAACATTTTGCGCATTCTCGAATGTCATTATGGGGCACGCAGCAAAATTTTCAATAGATTATTTTATTTATTCAGACTAAGGCCGAAGTGGCCTGTGCGGTCTTCTCTTGAGTCTTCTCCACTCGGCTCGGCCCATGGCTACACGTCGCCAACCACGCAGTCTACGGAGGGTCCGCAAGTCATCCTCTACCTGATCCATCCACCTTGCCCGCTGCGCACCTCGCCTCTTGTGCCCGTCGGATCGTTGTCGAGAACCAATTTCACCGGGTTACTATCCGACATTCTGGCTACGTGCCCGGCCCACCGCAGTCGTCCGATTTTCGCGGTGTGAACGATGGATGGTTCTCCCAGCAGCTCATGCAACTCGTGGTTCATTCACATCCTCCACGTACCGTCCACCATCTGCACCCCACCATAGATGGTACGCAGCACTTTCCTTTCGAAAACTCCAAGTGCGCGTTGGTCCTCCACGAGCATCGTCCTGGTCTCGTGTCCGTAGCCCAAGCAGCACGCGCAACATCTTTCGAATAGGTGTTTGTTCCTAATAAATTGCATTGAAGACACTGGCAATACATCGAGTCACATTAAAGCCACTTCCCAGTTTCAGAAAATCACAATGTTTCATTTCCGTTTAAGTGGCGTCGCAATATTCTACTCATCTGACTTCTTGCGTGGTTTAAAATTTGATGTGTTTCATATCAGAAACAAAACAGATAATTTGCAGAATTAATAACACTTCGGTTCATTGCTGTTACGACAATGTTTCTGATATGTTGCAAAACACTTTGAGCTTAGCTGAGCAGTATTTTAGTTTTGACAGTCCCCTGCATGTTCCGTATAAGGTACAATGTAGTTACAAATGACTTTGTTGTTTATGTAGTGTACTTGTAGCAGAATCTCCAAATAGAATTGTTGGTGTGATGGTTATAGTAGAAGTATGCAAATCTCAAGGTCCATGGTTCGATTCCCGGTTGGTTTTTGTGTTTTTATTTTCATTGTAGCCGCAAGATGTTGCAAATAGGCTCCACCTCTTGCGCTTTTTGTGTCACAAAGGAGTTCCAAATACGACGCGTTGTGCATACGTCAGACCTTTAGTAAGTCACACCACAGTTGTTGTTACTCACTGAGAAACAAGAGGTGTTGCTTGGGAGAGGACTACCGGTCTAATTAGCGTTTTGAATATTGTCAGTTTGGTACGGCGGCGAACTCTATTCGATCGGAGCGTCTTGCGGAGTCCAAAGTACGTACGATCTCCAGCCACCATGCGTCTCTAGTGAGCCCAAGTACACAAATTCTTCTACCACCTCGATTTCGTCACCACCGATGCAAACTCGTGGTGCGTGGCTCACATCTCTCTTGAGCCTCTTCCTATCATGTAGGCTTCCTCCATCTTCTTGTATCATATGCGGCTTTGAAGTCGATGAATAGATGATGTGCGGGCACGTTGTATTCGCGGCATTTCTGCAGTACTTGGCGAATGGCGAACACCTGGTCCGTGGTGGAGCGTTCGCCCATAAAACTCGCCTGGTACTGCCCCACGAACTCCCTTGCAATTGGTGCTAGACAACGGCATAACATTTGGGAGAGTTCCTTGTAGGCGGCGTTCAGCAATGTGATTGCGCAATAGTTGCTACAATCCAGCTTATCGCCCTGTTTGTAGATGGGACACACGACACCTTCCATCCACTCCTGTGGCAGAGCCTCATCCTCCCAAACCTTGGTAATGACCCAGTGCAGCGTTCTTGCCAGTGCCTCACCACCGTGTTTAAATAGCTCTCCTGGTAGTTGGTCAATCCCAGGGGCTTTATTGTTCTTCAGCCGGCCGATCTCCTCCTGGATTTCCTGGAGATCCGGAGCCGGTAAAATTATGCCCTGCGCGCGCTCTCCCAGGTCCATCACCAAACCGCCATCTTCGTCTGCCACATCGCCATTCAGGTGTTCTTCGTAGTGCTGCCGCCACCTTTGGATCACCTCACGCTCGTTCGTAAGAAGGTTCCCGTTTATATCCTTACACATATCAGGCTGTGGCACGTGGCCCTTACGTGAACGGTTCAACTTCTCATAGAACTTTCGTGTGTTATTAGCGCGGTACAGTTGCTCCATCTCTTCACGGTCTCGATCTTCCTGCTGGCGCTTTTTCCTCCGTAAAATCGAGTTTTGTCTGTTCTGCGCCCGTTTATATCGTGCCTCGTTCGCCCTCGTGCGCAAGGATGTTATCGATCATTTAGTAATTCGCGTTCGATCATTTAGTAGTTTGTGAATAACTCATTACAGAAGCTGAATTTCAAAATGTGTTGTATGGTGGACTTCTAGTGCGTAGGTTTTTCTACAACTCTGCCTAATGGATTGTTGTTAGAATTCCACTAATAACAAAGTTATAGCACTAGTTGCAGTAGCTTTAACTAAATGATTGGAATTTTGTAATCATTTAGTCTAAGTTACTGATACTATAGCTATAACTCGGTTACTAGTGGAATTCAAACAACGAACGATTTGGCAGAGTTGTAGAAAAACCTTCGCACTAGGAGTCCACCATACACCACATTTTGAAATTCAGCTTCTGGAATGAGTTATTGACAAATTACTAAATGATCGAACGCGGATTACTAAATGATCGTTAACATCCTTGTTCGTGCGGTGTTGCAGCAATCTCGCCCATGCTGCATTTTTCTCTTCTACTAACTGCTCACATTCGCCATCATACTAGTCGTTTCTCTGATCTGGGGGCACCGTGCCAAGTGCAGCGGTTGCGGTGCTACCAATGGCGGATCGAATATCTCTCCAGCCATCTTCAAGAGACGCTGCGCATAGCTGCTCTTCCGTTGGGAGTGACACTTCCAGCTGCTGCGCATATTCTTGGGCTAGTCTACCGTCTTGTAGCCGCCCAATGTTAAGCCGCGGCATCCAACTTCGACGCGTGTTGTACACCGTCGAGAGTTTTGAGCGCAGGCATACTGCAACGAGGTAGTGGTCGGATTCAATATTCGCACTGCGGTAAGTGCGGACGTCGGATGTCGGAGAAGAATTTACCGTCGATTAGAACGTGGTCGATTTGGTTTTCCGTTTCTTGGTTAGGTGATCTCCATGTGGCCTTGTGGATATTTTTGCGGGGAAAGAAGGTGCTTCGGACTATCATTCTGCGGGAGGCTGCGAAGTTTATGCATCGTTGGCCGTTGTCATTCGATACGGTGTGCAGACTATCAGGTCCGATGACCGGTCTATACATTACCTCCCTTCCTACCTGTGCGTTCATGTCACCGATGACGATTATGACTTTTTGTTTTTGATTTTCAATAGGTAAGTCATTTGATTTCTTGAAACTGTGCAGGATGATCTTAGCTTGATTTGAAACAACCATTGCGCTTCTACTTGAATGTAGATCTGACGACCTGAACTCAAGAACGTTTTGGATGGCCTCCAGCATGTTGCAGAAAGATCGGTATAACGTTTCTTGGCAGATATCCAAGGATCTGTTGGGAAGGTTTTTGATAGCTGCCGAAAACATTTTCAAAGCCGTTGTAGCGTAGGTCTTACGAGCCGAACTTCAGAACATTTCGCGCATTCTAGAATGGCATTCTGGGGCACGCAGCAAAATTTCCCATAACTCATTTGATTTCTTTGAACTAGGCAGGATGACGTGAGCTTGATTTCAAACAACCATTGCGCTTCTACTTGATTGTAGATCTGACGACCTGAACTCAAGAACGTTTTGGATGACCTGCAGTGTACTGAAGTGCAGAAAGATCGGTATAACGTTTCTTGGCAGATATCCAAGGATCTGTTGGGAAGGTTTTTGATAGCTGCCGAAAACATTTTCAAGGCCGTTGTAGCGTAGGTCTTACGAGCCGAACTTCAGAACATTTCGCGCATTCTAGAATGTCACTATGGGACACGCAGAAAAGTTTTCCATGAGTCATTTGATATCTTTGAACTGAGTAGGATGTACTCTGAGTATTTTTATGTGCACATTATCTTTCGCTTCTATGGTAGAATTCAAGACCTGAACTCACGGATATTTTTGATGAACTGGAATGTTCCAAAATAGTATCTTCAATACATAAAATTGATTACACATATGTCTGCAGTCTTTTTGTGATATTTTTACCTCCTGTCTGGTTTATTTCGTGACCAGTTTTCAAGAAATATGACTATAAATCTTAGATCAGGGATATGGCTTTCAATATCGGTAATTACAGTAATCAGATAACTTGGAAACGTTCAAAATCACTTCTACTTGATATATTTCATGTATCTACTTTATTTTATGACGCCAGAACTTTATTGCACTTGATTACTGAAGAAATTTGGCCATCATAGCAAAAAATAAGAAAAAACACAGACATTTTCGATACTCATGAACGCGGGGAGGGGTCTAGCGGGGCGGCACCTATGTCAAAAGAAAGCTCTACTAATCCCCTTTGAGAAAAGTCCGGGGTCATGAAATTTGGTCAACGCTTTACTGGGAACTAGCACTTTGAAGGAGGTGATTGTCGTCCCGGCCTTTTAAGGGTTAATTGCGGTCGGACTTTATTGTCCTTCCAAAACACATGGCTAATCCGATGTGCTTCTATGTAGGGATTGTAGCAAGTGATCGATTTTATAATTGGATAAAAATTGATGATATTCTGTGTAGAACAAGCAAGAAATGCTTCGACAAGAAAATATGGATGCGGTCCCACATCTGGAACGCGAAATCGTTAGGAATTGACAATTCGACCATGTTCCTTGTAGGAAAAATCGTTCAAGGAGACCCTGACGACCCGGCGGCCAGCTTGCAACGGAAGAAAAGCGAAGTCGACCGAACCATCCAATTCGAAGAGTGGCCAAGAAAGTCAAATCAGACAATAAAGCGGGCTGGACTACATATCTTCAAGACAAGGAACGCCTAACCAAACCGATTATTAGAATACGGTGGCCAAATCCCGCTCCAGGTGCAGCTGTAGTGGATTGCAGTAGACGACGAGAAGTAGGTCATTGAATCGGACGCCAAGCAGATTACCGTCGGCAAGTCCTGCCAGGAATTGAATCGGACGCCAAGCAGAATTCTGGAAAATTTCCTAAAGAAAAAGGACGACAAATTCGCCAAAAAAGTACTGGGTGTGGTAGGCTGATGCGTTGTACCCTGTTAGGATCATTCAGGGGGGAGCTTCGGAGAGCCAATTCAGCACCTTGGTATCGGTGACAGCTTGTTGAACGGTCCGCCGTTGCTCAAGCGTTTCTATTCAAAGCAAGCATCGCCGCACAAAAACACCGGGCAGTGTGAGGTGATGGAAGACTGACACGGTTCCTCCATGGAAGCCTCCGCGCAGAGCAAAGCGTAAAAATCGGTTTTTGGATTCGTTCAAACCTGCTTGATATCCAGAGGAAGAATCCAAAATCGACTAGCGGTTTTGATAACCACCTAATAATTAACTATTTCTAAAATATATATAAAATCGCTCGCGATTTGTCAGGCACACTATCGGATTCCGAACTCTAATCACAGAAATTAACAAACGACAGTCGATTTCGCTCTACCCGGAAATACTCAAACGTCACAAATGGCCGACATCCGCCAGTTGTGATTCTCCTGCGATCGCAAATTATCCAATAAACAAAACCAGACTAACTGCGAACGGTAAATAGCCATCTATCGTCGGACGAATTGGCACAATTGCACCCGACCGACCACCCGAACCCGTTCATTTGGCTAATGAGCGAAAAGCACACTCAAACGCACAAACACACGCGATGATAGAACAAATAAATTAATGGAAAAATCACCGTGCATTTGCGCTTAAACCATATCATCATCGTGTTTCAATAATATGCCATTCAACCGGCGGCGGCGGTGGCGGCGGCAGAGGCCCACTGAGTGCGGGCCATATGCCAGGCCCGGTGACGGCTGTGCGGCGGAAAGTCAGGTTGCAGTCGGAGTGGCCACGGCACGGCCGCCACAACTTCAACCGCACAAAACAGGCTCCGATCCACAATTTGGACGCATCAAACGCTATGCAAATTATGTCATTTCGTTTTGCGATCAAAATGTTAAATCGTTACCTTTTTTTTAGCCGCAGCCGAAGGTTTGATCCGGGAGAAACATACGCACGTACAGACAGACAGACACACACACGCATGGACATACCATACGGTCAAACCAAACAACACAACATACGCGCACCTGTCATTACGGCTTTGATTTATTGTTTGTGGTTTTGCGATATCAATTTATTTATTATTTCTGTACGTCGGACGGGGGCTTCGATTGACGATTGGACTCAAACCGAAGGAGAACAGAAACTGAAATTCAAAAGGATTGGAAAAAATAACATGATTTAATACCTGATTAAATTACCCGGTCGCCACAATTGGCCATCGGATCAGACGGCAAACAGCAAATTGGTTCACAAATAAGAGAGACCTGCCAACCAAATAACCACCACCACCATCATCATCATCATTGACATGTGATACGGTAGACTGGCTCTATGCAATCACACGTCATTTATCGATGGGAATGTGTGCCGCTTTTTCAAACACATTCAGCCTACAATCACCCGTCAGAGTGGTACCCAGCGACACAGCAGCTAGCCCAATTGGCGAATTCGGCCCAGGTCGGACGAGGGAGCCGAGCGTAGCATTCTTACGATTGTAACCGCATAAAAACCGCAGCAGCAGCAGCAGCGACCCTATTAAGATAACAGGGTCCCCATTCCCCAGCAGTCGCAGCACCAACCAACCAACCAAGTGTTTGGCCGTTCTCCGTTAGCTAATAATGCCTTAGGGAGCAGAAGAAAAAAAACTGCTTCGAAACGAGCGCGAAAAAATAAACGAATTTCACCCTCCGTTTCGATACGGTGTGTGTAAATTTAATCGCAAACTCGCTTCACTATGATGACCGCGACCAGGTGCGATTGTTATTTATGAAGTGTTTGCTGGGCCGCAACTAACACCGGCGGTCGTCGTCGTCGCCGGCCAAACAGGACCAAACAAGACCGCGAAGGATGCATTTCGTAAGGAAAACACCGTTTAACTATTGCATGTCAATTGGCGCTTGTAGATAAAGGCGGCAGAAATTAACGCGATTTGTAGTGGGTATGCAAATTTTTCCATGACTCTAGGCGGATGGTTGGCTCACGATATCCTTAATAGCGGCGCTATCGGCGTTGTGCCCTTTCTTATAGCAGTTCAGTGAGGTGGAAAAGTTTGCCTCTCCGTGTCGCAATTTTTGTGTGAAGTAACTTAATTTCATTTTTCGTACGAGGTTATTGTTTTCAGGTGCAAAGCCTGGTGAGTCGTTTAATAGTTTCCAATGTTGCAAACAAATGTAGGTTGTCCAATCCAAGAAGAATAGTTGGGTTTTCTTTCGAAAGCTTTTCAATCGATACATCAGCCAAATGTTTCGGAAGCTGTTGTGCAGACACCATTGGAACATTGTTTAGAAGAAAAGTTTTATCTAGAACCCTTCACTGACTTCATTATCCTGATGTTTCCTGTGAACGTGACCATAAGAGCACCTCCACGGGAGTCCTCATCGCTATTCTCATTATAGCGCTCCCTCCCGAGTGCTATTTTAGGACAGCGCCCCATCTTTCCACCGGTGGCTTTTGTTTTAGGTATAGCGACATCGTAAACATTTTGAGTTCTCACCGGGCGTTGCTAAAAGTAGTCAACATCTTCTTCAATGGCTTTACATTTCAACTGGAACTTGGCTAGCTGCTGAAATTAGTATTCTATTAGCATTTTATCAGTTATTAATTTAAAGCTTTTCTGTGCCCCCCATTACATGCGTATGTATTTTGTGTGACATCTGACAACTATGCCCATGGGGCCCATAGGTATACTCGAAAGCATCCTTGACCGAATCGGGAATAGAACTCGCCATCTCCGGAGGGTAATTCTACGCTTTTGATCCCAAGGCTAGCTGAAGACCCGTAGTAGTAATTTTTTTCACCGTTATTCCTTCTGGAATTTCTTCCGGGGAATTATACTTGCAGTCGAAGAAATTCCTCATGAAATTGCCACCAGTCTTTCCACAAGAATCTCTTGACAAATTCAGGAATGCTTCCACAGTTTTTTTTTCTCTGAAGGATGTCTCGGAGAAAAAAAAATTGTAACAACATCCGAAAGAATCCGTAGAGTTTTCAAATGAAACCACAAAAAACATATAGGGCTTTTCCAATAAAAAAAATCCCGAGAGAATTTGGAAGAAATGCTAAAACTATTCTGGGAAGATTCTTAAAAGAACACAAAAATTGCTGGGGAACTCCCGGAGGGATCCAAGATGATTTTCCAAAACAAATCATTTTAAATGAACGACAGAAAAGATAAACTTGTGGGAGCTTTTCTGGAGGAACTACTTAAAGAACACACTGAACAATTAATAAAGAAACCTTCTGAGGCATTCCTGGAAGACCTTCCCTTGGAATAACTATAATAACAAAATAAAAACAGTGGAATTTTCTTTCGCGAGAAATCCATGAATATTTCGGGCTCTAGCGGGCGCCGGTGCGCATCGCTCCTCATTATAGCTGATCCATTACTGTAATCATTTCTTCGCGGAGTTGAACTGGGGCACTAGTTAAAAAAATTAATATTCTCCTTGTTTTTAATTTACGTCGAAATTGTTATGATAAAGAAGATTTTCCGCATTTTTTTGTTATCAATACCAAAGTGACGTTTCACAAAATAGCAACCCTGTATGGAAATTTAGCAACCCAGTATGGGGCGCTAAATTTGGAAACTCGCGGCTAATTTTGAGTTGCGTTCTTATTTTACATTCCCGTTTAGATACCTCCGGTGTAAAAGTGGGTCCCTATCAGCGGCCCGGAAATAGCGATAGGGACCCAGATGGGGCCTCCCGAGGAGGTGCTCTAGAGGTTGAAAAGTAGCATCTGCATTTAGTCGGGGAAGGCCCGTGTATACCATTTGGCCGAACAAACCATAAGGCCGAAAGTCATTTGGCCGAAAATGTCATTTGCACGGATATGAATGACATTTGGGCGAAAAGGACATTTGACCGAATAAGTCGTCTGGCCGAATAGGTCATTTGGTCAAAAATGCTGTTTGACCGAAAATGTCGTTTTGGCCGAATAAGAATTTTGGCAGAAAATGCCGTTTGGCCTAAATGGTCTTTTGACAGAAAGTCCCATTTGGTCGGACATATAACGTGTTCGAACGGGTAAAAAGCCGAAAATGGCGTTCGGACGAACAGTTGGTGGTCGAATTTTCGTTTGGCCGAACATGTCATCAGGCCAAAAAAGTCGTTTGATCGAATATGTCATTTGGCCGAAAACGCCGTTTGACATCTCATTTCCCACTAATCATTTTCCCTTCTTTCACAGTGAGAAATGAGAAAGTAAAAGTGAGAAGTCAAGACAAAATTTTCAAAACGACTTATCTGCTTTTGTAAACAAAGATTCAAACAACGATTTGACGAATGTGATAGCTCTCCCACGCAAACCAACACCACCAATTGGTAGGTGAAGGTTTCCGCTACCTGTTGATGGTGTTGGTTTGCGTGGGAGAGCTATCAGATTCGTCAAATCGTCGTTTGAATCTTTGTTTACAAAAGCAGATAAGTCGTTTTGAAAATTTTGTCTTGAAGTAATAAATGAGAATTAAGGAGGGAGATGTGAGCAGTGAGACGATGCTTAGCCATTAGGCGGAAGGCCGTTAGGCCGAACGGCCATTAAGCCGAATGGTCATTCGGGGCGATCCATATACCACGTGAACAATTTTGGAAGGAGGGAGGCAATGGCAAATGAGCATGATTCAAAGAAATTTTTAAAAATTTACGCGAGCAATTGTCCACGCGGGGGAAGAGGAGTATCTTACACTCACCTAAACCTGTCCAAGTCGTATGTGGAGAGCCTCTTAGGAATTAGGAATGAGAAATAGAAGTGAAAAGGGATCAGTGAACGGTGTGAAGTTAGAAGAGATAAGTGATTAGTGAAAAGTGACGAGTGCTGGGTGATAAGTGAAAAGGGAAGGAAGGAAGAAGAACGAAGGCAGGAGGAAAAGCAAGCAGGAAGAAGGAAGAAGGGAGAAGGAGGAAGAAAAAAGTAGAAAGAAAGAATGAAGAAGGTCGAAAGAAGAGAAAGAAGGGAGAAGAGAGAAAGAAATTGAAGAAGGAATAACTAAGACAAAAAATGAAAGCTGGAAGAAAAAGTAAGGAAGAAGAAAGAAAAATAGAAAGAAGAAAGAAGGAAGTAGGAAGGAGCAAAAAAGAAGAAGAAAGAAATAAGAAGGAAGAAAAGAAATAAAGAAGGAATGAGGAAGATAGAAGAAGGAAGAAGAAAGAACAAAACAGAAGGAAGAAGTAAAAAAAGACGCAGGAAAGAAGACATAAGAAGGAAAAATGAGGAAGGAAGAATGAAGTAGGAAGAAAAATGGAACAAGAAAAAAGAAGAAAGAATAAAGAAGTAAGAAGTAAGACAAAATTAAGAAAAATAAAGAAGGAAGATGGAAGAAAGAAGAACGAAGAATGAAGATGGAAGAAGAAAGAAGAAAAAAGGAATCAGGAAGAAAAACGAAGAAAGAAGGAATAAGGAAGAAGTGAGAAGTGAGAAGAAAGATTGAAAATCAAGAAAAACGAAATAAGAAAAAGAAATGGACGAAGGACGAAGGAGTAAGGGAGAAAGGAGAAGGAAGAACACACTTCTCACTTCTCATTTCTCACTTATCATTTACTTCTTACATCTCATTCGGCCTAATAACCGTTTGGCCTGAAAACCATTCGGCCTGATGACCATTCTGTTTAATGACCTTCGGACGATGGTCTGACACCCAGTGAGAAGTCTCCTCTTTTCACAGTAAAAAGTGAGCGTTTTTTCTTCATGCTCCTCACACTAAAAAGTGAGCAGTGAAAAATGAGAAGTGGTACAGTGATCGTTCGCTAATTGGGGCACGATGGCGCAACCACAACTCGAATGCCGTTCGTTAATTGGGGCGTTTAGACAAGCGTCAATGTTGTTTACTTTTTGCCTTGAACAAAAGAAAATTATACGGAAACAAAACGTCGAAACGATTTCGACATCACATTTTGACGTTTAACTGCTTTTAGTTAGTTTCGCTTAACTGTTAGTTTCGCCTCAATTAGCGATTCTCTCAATAAAAAGCGCCCCAAATAGAAAAAAAAAAACAATTAGCGGACGTTCACTATAATGTGAGATATCTCACTTTTCACTCATCATTTCTCACTTCTCATTGATCACTCGTCACTTTTCACTTCTCACAGTGAGAAATAACAAATAGGAAACAAGGAGCGGGAAGTGAGACGTCTCACCTTTCACTTACCATCTCTCACTTCCCACTTTATACTATTCACATTCGCTATTGTTCGGCCAAACGACATTTTCTGGAGCACGACCTGTTCGACCTTGCGATACTTTTTATCGTTTGTTCGATACAGCCAAATGACATTTTCGGTATAGAGATGAACTAGCCGATGGCTGCAAATCTCTCTAATAAAAACACACAAAAAAACATTTAAGGCCAAATGACCAATTCGGTCAAATTACTTTTTCGGCCAAACGACGTTTTCGGGTGTATGACTCAGTCAAGTCAATGCCATTTTCAGCCAAATGGCCCTTTCGGCCAAATGTCCCTTTCAGCCATACGACCATTTCAGCCAAACCGCCTTTTGGGTGAAATGATCTATGCGGCAAATCGACCATTTCGGCCATTCGGACGACATTTTAAGCCACATGACCTGTTCGGCCAAACGACATTTTCGGATGTATGACTCATTCAGGAAAACGACCAAATGGCATCATTTTTATTTTATTTTTCAACTTTTTAAAGGGATTTTTCTTAAGAGGGAGTTCATTACTGAAACCAAATGACCTATTCGGCCAAACGACCATTTCAGCCGGATAGCATTTTCGGTCAAACGACATTTTTGGGCGTATGACCCGTCCGACCAAACGCAATTTTCGGCCGAATGCTCCTTTTGGTTAAATTTCCCTTTCGGCCAAACGACCATTTCAGCCCAAGGATTTATTTGGTTAAACGACATTTTAAGCCAGATGACCTGTTCGGCCAAACGACATTTTCCAGCGTATGATTCATTCAGTAAAACGCCATTTTCTGCCACATGGCCTTTCTGCCTTTAGGCCAAACGACCGGTAAAATGAGCTATGCGGCCAAACGACCGTTTCGACCAAATGACTTCATTTTTATTTTGTTTTTTATCTCTTTTAAAGTGATATTTCTTAAGGTTGAGTTCATCATTCGGCCAAACGACCATTTCAGCCGGACAGTATTTTCGGCCAAACTGCATTTTTGGGCGTTTGTCCCGTCCGACCAAACGCAATTTTCGTCCGAATGCTCCTTTTGGTCAAATTTTCCTTTCTGCCAAACGACCACTTCAGCCCAACGATTTTTTTCGGCCAAACGACATTTTAAGCCACATAATCAGTTCGGCTAAACGACATTTTCGAGTGTATGACTCATTCAGGAAAACGCCATTTTCAGCCAAATGGCCTTCCTGCCTTTAGGCCAAACGACCATTTCAACCATACCGCCTTTTCGGCGAAATGAGCTATGCGGCCAAAGAAATGACCTCATTTTTATTTTATGTTTCTACTTTTTTCAAAGTGGTTTTTCTTAAGACATAGCCAAATAGATACCAAATGCCCCATTCGGCCAAACGACCATTTCAGCCAGACAGTATTTTCGGCCAAATGGCATTTTTGGACGTATGTCCTGTCCGACCAAACGCAATTTTCGGCCAAATACTCCTTTTTGGTCAAATTTCCCTTTCGGCCAAACGACCATTTCAGCCCAACGATTTTTTCGGCCAAACGACATTTTAAGCCACATGACCAGTTCGGCCAAACGACATTTTCGAGTGTATGACTCGTTCAGGAAAACGCCATTTTCAGCCAAATGGCCTTTCTGCCTTTAGGCCAAACGACCATACCGCCTTTTCGGCGAAATGAGCTATGCGGCCAAACGACCATTTCGACCAAATGACCTCATTTTTAATTTATTTTTTAACTTTTTTAAAGTGATTTTTCTTAAGGTAGAGTTCATCATTGAAACCAAATGACCTATTCGGCCAAACGACCATTTCAGCCGGATAGCATTTTCGGTCAAACGGCATTGTTGGTTAAATTTCCCTTTCGGCCAAACGACCATTTCAGCCAAACGGCCATTTCGGCCAACCGACATTTTCATGATTAATTATTTGCGAGCGTCTTAGGGGAAAATGAGACACGGTTAAACGACTATTGTCGTCCTAAAGACAATAGACATTTTCAGCCATCGGTCAAATAACATTTTCGGCCGAATGGCCCTTTCTGCTAAATGACCCATTCGGCCAAACGACCATTTCAGCCAAACCGCCTTTTCGACGAAATGATCTATGCGGCCAAACAAACAATGTCGACCAAACGGCCTTTTCGGGCAAATCGCCAGTTCGACCATATGTCGCTTTCGACCAAATCGGTTTTCTGTCTAACAACCATTTCGGCCAAATGGAATTCGGCTACATGTGTTTTGGTCAAATGGATTTCCTTGTCCGCTCGACTGGAGTATTAAGCTTATTTGGGAAATATTTGACTTCGCAGTCTTGGAGGGAATTGAAAACTATGTTTTTAATCTTTTCCCGACGTTTCGGTCCATTTAGGGCCTTTTCCAAGGGGTCGATTTGTTAAAGTTTCTTCGTCAAATATGTTTCTGTGTAACGTGCAATGCCATGTGAATCAAATGGTTCAAAGTCATGTGAATCCAATCGGACCAAATTTGAACCATTTGATTCACATGACATTGCACGTTACACAGAAACATATTTGACGAAGAAACTTTAACAAATCGACCCCTTGAAAAAGGCCCTAAATGGACCGAAACGTAGTTTTCAATGCCCTCCAAGACTGCGAAGCCAAATATTTCCCAAATAAACAAATGGATTTCGGTAGAATGAGCTTCGGTCAAACCACTTTTCCACTTTTAGACATTTGGCCAATGCATCCTCAACTGGCGTAGAACATAAATAAAACTGCAACATACAACGTCATTCGTTGGCATATCATGGAGAGATGCTTAAGCTCGCCTCATCTAAATGGACTAGCGTGTTCGTGTTCACCATCTGCCTACGGTCGGAGTCGTACTACCGAAGCAGGACTTAAGAAAGCTGCCGCCATTCTGACTGAAAATCCGCAAGAAACATCAGTGGCTCCGAGCCGAGCCTTGAAGTGAATTAAGAGCAAGCCAAAGGGGTCACGCGTTGGAGAATCTCCTATGAAGCTTGTTTACAGCTGGTTACTGGTGCTACAGATGTGATGAGACTGTTTCTATTTGTTTGCATTCTAATTTCATTTTAAAATATAAATACGCGCTGGATTGGATAACCCGAAAGTTAGTTTATGGATCCACTATCCAATTGATATAGGTAGCATTAACAGACGGAGCTTATTGTAAGCAAAAGTATCCTCGGACTGATCGTGAACTACAGAGATCGTAGAGATACCGTGGGGCATCGCAATCCGTACACTTAAGCACCTAAGTATTCGGAAAAGTCCCTAGAAAACAGGAATCAAATCCGAAAAACGTCAGCGACGGCAAAACGCTAAAACTGTTTTGATTCAACTGGCGCATAACGAATCTAAATCTTTGTTCAATATCAACTAATTCGCATTTTCAGCCGGACTCACCTTCGATTTTGGTACCACGTCTTGACCTGGGTGTCGCTCAGCCCCAGCTTGTTCGCCAGCTCCATCCGGTCCTGCACACTCAGGTACTTCTGCCGCTCGAAGCTCTTCTCCAGCGTCTGCAGCTGGTGGTCGGTGAAGGCCGTGCGCGCTTTCCGCTGCTTTTTACTCAACCCGGACGATCCGCTCAGTCCCAGGCCGTTCTTTATGCTGTTTCCATCCTCGTCCTTGCCACCTGGAAGAAACCATCGGAAATATGAAGAAAAGCAGGGGTGAGACACTGAGTAGTCGGAAATCGATTACGGATACCGTTCTGCGGCCGCCCGCCTTCTGCCCCCCTTGGAAATGGAACTATTGTGTAAAATCATTCAAATACTTAACTAGCTTTGACACATTTCATTCATTTTTAATAGACTGCCGGATTGTGTCTACGCGGCTGGGTGCAGAAAAACTGAGCAATTAATCATTCTCGGGGCTCACACTCCTTCGGGAGCCGCACCACTCGAACTCGACCTCGCATCGGGCATCAGGGATATCAATTATTATTGTATAGGGCGAGAGCCCGTCAGCCCGGGCAGCAGGCAGAGAGTGATGGAGCAGTTTTTCTGCGCGCCACCGCCCCTGTCTTAATTATGCTTTTAAATATTTATAACAATAATAACAATCAAACACACAGAGAGTGAAAGAGTCTCAATGCGCGATGACGAGCGACGAGGACTGGCAAAAGCACGCCAGGAGGTAAGCGAGCCGGCGAGCGCGCGGTGCAGGCAGACTGCTACCGTTGAACATTGTTGTTGATAGGAAGCACTCATTGTGACATTTAAAAATCTATTAGGCTGCATTACGTCAGCGCTTTTCGATCACTGACTGACTGCACTCCCGCCGGGAAGCGCGGAGAAAGGCACGATTGCCGCGAGGTTCTTTTGCAGCAGCAGCAGAACGGGAACCGGTTAGGATGATCGAAGCAAATGACGGAGTTCTCATCCGAGTAGGTCATGGTAATCTGTGCCTGTGACGGATGATAGAATTTCGTTGTCATGGGGATCGATTCGAGCGAGTTGGCTTGGTAACACAGCTTTAAACTGCTTCAGCGCCAGCGAACAGACATTCTAGAAAAACTAGAATTTTTTATCAAAATAATCATATTATTTTGTTCGTATTTCTTGCTAATATAAAGATCAATAAAATTACGCAGGACTCAAATTCAACAGAATTTCAGTTTAATGTTTCTTTTTTTTTTCAAGTAAAAAATACGGAACAATAGTTTTTAATCAGCTTTTCTATCTCATTGTCGGCACTTGTTTACGCTTTCCTACGTTCCAACGCCACACTAATTTGAGGAACTATAAATCACGTGCCCAAGTGGTTGATTTTCGGGCGCTCGCACTAATTAAGTCGACAAAACAACCTCTCGTGACGCGGCACAGATTTGCGGCAGCGCGCTACCGACAAATGAGAGTTGTTTCGTAACAGTTGAAGGATCGGTGTACAAATTTGAAGTTTATTCAAATCCTTCTGACATCCATCAGGGTCGGTAGGAATTTTTCTTCCCAGCTCCACACATTAGTCATAACTTTTCGGGTGAAATACGTCCGTCCACCGGCTTCGGTAATGACGAAAAGCCCGCAATAATAGGCTTGACTGCACTCAGACCGGATCGTTGAACATGGGAAGTTAAGCTACATCGCACTCACGGAAAGGCGGAAGAAGGAGAGTGCCGAATTAACATCTAATCTAAAAGGCTAACACCCATCAAATTATCATAGCACTCTAATCTAACGCTAAATTCAACACCTGTTTATGCTGTTTAATGCGAGCTGGTTACGTCTCCCTCCATCGACTCCCGTCGCGCCGCTGGGCGACTCTGGGAGTCGATCACATACACGTCGCACACTCATGTACTCCTATACCGAGCTAGCGAGAGAGCCTCCAATCCACGCTCAACTTCGCTTCGTGGAGGCAGAGTTAATCTTTCGTAACTGAGTTATGCAGATTGCGGAGTGCTTGTGAAACAAGCCATTTAGCACTGCCAGTACGAAAGTCTAATTGACGTTTCGATTCAGTGCAGCTGTTGCTGCTGCCGCAGCAGCACTCCCACCGCACCACTCGAACTAACGGTGATCGCCGTTACTTTACTCCACTCGCTAACCTACAAGTTTTCATTTAATTAATACAAATTGCATGAAATCGCGATTTTGCATTGCTGCGGTTCAAGCGGTGACAACAACGTCGACGACGCCGACGAAAAAATTTATCATGACTTTCAACCCCTGCAACCCTGCAGCTGCTGCTGCAGCCCTGCAAGCCAAACGTCAAAGGAAGAAGGGTGCGCGCAAACAACTCGAAAGAAGCAATTACCTTCGCTCTTCGCATCGATCGTTCGCGCTCAATTCGGTCACTCGCTCGCTCGCTGATGACTCCCGACTTTGGCACGATATCAGCATCCCGGCGACAACAACGAAGGCAGAGGAAAATCACTTAAGCTAAAAATTATCATCATTTTGTCATGTCATGTCGGAGTAATTATAGTTTTATTGATTCGCAACCATACACATAATAATCATTCGGATTCTTTCTGCACAGTCAAGGATTTCGCTGCAGCTGCCGCGCGCTGTTGCCGCAGTCACTCGACCAGCTTATTAATTGGGTTTCTCCACCACACGGCAGCAGCCAATCATCTGGAGTTCGATCGGCAAAAACAACAAAACCACCTCCGTCTAGTCACCGTCGTCGTCTGTTGTGCCCTGAGCTCTCCAAGACATGGGTATGGATTTTAATTGACTGGGCAATACTCAAAGATCCCCGCGCCGCGGTTGCACGGGCGCAAACCCCGCGCGATGATTACCCGCGCAATGACGGAGCGCATAATCTGAAAATCGTGGAGCAAACAACACCAACATCAATCTCGTTAATTTGAGCATGGATGCGCGAGCTAGCGGCACTATACCGCACCCGCACACCGCACTAATGTCAGTCTGCATTACCGTAATCATTGACGACCGGGTTGTTAGTAGGAGTTAAGTAGACGTAGAAACATCGCTGCGTCTGGATGTGTATGTGCGAAAATTGCCGGCCTAATGATCAATTGAATCAGGCACTAATTTATTGACGTTTACAAAATCTACTATATAGGGGATTGGCAAATTGTGGTTGTATAAAAACTGACATAGAAGGGGGATCCCGCAGCGTAGTTGGCTTCACGTTCGCCTTTCAAGGGGATGGTCATGGGTTCGATTCCCAGCCCCTCCACCAAACCCTCGTCAGTCGTCGGATCCGCAGCCCATACGGTGACGTTTTGGGGTGCGCGCCTTACCATCACGGCTGCCTGATGACGACAGACAACTTGTTCTTCTCGGAGGCATTCCTCCAACGTTACCAGAAGAAATTGCAACCGAACAACGCAACGATCGTTGGATACACGACATGGACAAACGGACACAATGGACTCACGATGAGATGGACTGGCAACGACAACAATAAAAAGTAATGGAACCCTAAAAATAGATGCTGTGTGGATTCTGTACTGCAGAATATCACAATAGGTCTCGGCACAGATGTACGTTTTGAGTATTTTATCGCCCTCAAGCATGTTGGAAGCTTAATGATTTCGAGAAGTTCCTTTCATTAATGTGCAGAACACTTGTTCGAAAATCTGCGCCTTTTTACCTGCGGATATTTCCCTTGATGAATGGGCACCACTACTTGACATTCCTCCCGAATATTATCGCCTGCCAAGGACGTATTTTTTAACTTCTCCGCAGATTGAGTTTTCTTAAGCCAATTTTAGCCACTGACGCAATTTTTTAGAAACCTCCACCCAACAGATTTAAAACAATTAAATATGCGCTCCACATGTAGTTAAATTATCCCTTTGAGGATATTTACTATCATATGATGTACTGGCAGTTTCTGATTGAGGCATCTACAAAAATATTTCCTTAACCCAGTCTCCTGGAGACCCCGAAGAAGATGATGTGTTGGCGTGGTCGTCTAAAATTAAAAATGTTTTCCTTAGAGAAAGATTCCATCCACAAAAAAGGCTTTAAAAAATTAGAATCAACATTATTACACAAAATTTAGTAATTTCACATCCAGAGCGCACATATTTATAGCATTGTAAAATGAAGGCACTAAAACTTTAGAAAACAAAATTACGTCCTAAATATCAAAATTTGGAAAAATAGAAACAGAAATAACTTTTCCATTAATGGCAGCATTTAGGGTTGGCATGCCCGGCTGATTCTCTGACGGATATTCGCATTTCTAATATTAACTTTTTGAATATAAAACTTTACAGTATTCAAATTGACCCGTAACACTGGGTAGACACCTTTACGTGGTGTGTTACGGAGTAAGATCTACCACGGTTACATTGCCAGCTACAGGCAAATCCTGACCCAACGAATACTTTCCTCATTATGCAACTCCGTGTCGCTAAGTCGGTGGCCTCTCGTTAAGTAAATACCACATCAACACTTCCTTCCTCTCCCTAGTTACGATGAAGATGGGCGTGGCCAGGAGTAATGATCCTCATGCTTTTGTTATTTTTGTTTAAGAATGGAATCAAGGACCACTCCCCTTCTTGATTTCTGATAGCATTCTAGATAAGGATCTCAAAAGTAAAACATGAGTATCACTAGTGTCCAATCTACGAATTACACCGTAACAATGCTAATGCTAATGCTAAATATAAGTTCACAGCATTCAAATTTGTTAGCACCTTTATTTAAAAATGGTTCCTGGAAGATATTTCTGTTTGCAAATTCAGCGTCATTGAATAAACTGACAGATTGGCAAAAATAAAATATTGTGAGAATAAAACATATTTTCTTCAAAATAAATATCAACCATCTATCTAGGCATTATAGAATAGATGCCCCACTAAACTTCTAAATTTCTTTTCTTTCTGAGCTAATTTTTTATAACAAGCATAAACTTCTTGAAAGTAATATTTTGCAACAATCTAAAACAGGTAAAAATAGTCCCACTTGCCCCATGCATGTTTAAACTCAAGGGCAAGTGAAAATAGCAGATTTTGGTTTTAATCTAAACTTTTAATTCGTTTTCGATGTCACACAATTATTTAATTGCTCAAAATATTCACTTTCCACATCAACGAAGAATTTATAAACGACTATTTCGTTGGAAATCCATCGAATGAAAATAAAAGCTTTTGCCGGTAGTTCAAAGTCATGATTAAACAATACCATTAGTATGGTGCCGCAAATGGTTTTGATTCCAAATACTTTTGTGTCAGGCGAATTCGTTGATAGTTCTGCTTCTACTTTCTAGAACATTGTTTCCATTAAAAACGTTCACCGATTAATCGGCAGCCATAGTACCCACTTACCCCGTATTTTCACTTGCCCCGGGGTACCTTATTTCAAAAACCTACTCTAAATTAGCAGAGACCCCAAAATAAGAAGAAATCCTATGAAGGAAGTTATGCCCACCAAGAAAACAATTCTGAAAAACTTCCACACTACAGTATTCCACAATGTTCTCAAATTTTCTTCTAGTGGATGCCCTTATTGAACGATTTTTGAAGTGTTAAATTTATCACTACGCCAGTAACATTTTGGTTTTATGCAGGTTTTATGAAAGTCATAAAGAGCAAATTATGGTTTTGAAGACCGTTATGAAACCAAAAATGTTACTTGAGTAATTTTCTGTCCTGTTTTCCAACTGAAAACGTCCTAGACCGGACCGAGAATCAAGCTCGCAAAACATATTTGGATTGGCAACCCTATGCCTTTGCCCAAAATGCTAAATGGAAACGAAACAAAACCTTGTGCACCAATCTGTGGGTCTCTTGCATCTTCCATAATCCTGCTCTGAATACGGAAAAGGTAGTAAAATGAACAGTGCTTTCATTGCGTTCCGCTTCATTGCGTTTAGGGCTTAGCTCACGTATGAAGTGGTTCAAGGTAGGAACTGTATAACCATAAACCGGTGGAGTGAAAAACTTTCGAAATGGCAACGTATGAAAAGGTCTGAAGTCGTGGAAATAATGCTGGCATCATTTGACGCTTGCGGCTTGCATCTTATTTTTCTATACTTCGAGCCGCCCTACACTGAACGAAAGCATCCGATACAAAAAGAATGATTATTCATCAGTTGGTTCAATATTGGCTCTTTTCATATATTAAACAGATTGAATGATTTTGGACACGACTGACCCTAATTTTCTTCCAAATAATGCTACAATATTGTTATTAGTGAAAGTGTCTCATGTAGATAAACCCCTAAAAAGTTTAATTCACCTCCAGAGGTGAGCCAGCCAAGGGCTGGAAACCTCTTGAATAAAGACGATAATAATAAGTTTCATTCAAAAACAGAGTCAATTATCATTTTAAAAATCAGTACATCTTTATCCTCGTCTTACTGTAATGAAAAACATATGAAATATTATGCATACCATATAAAAAAAGAACTTGAATCGGTTTTTCGCAGACCAACCACAAGACCGCACCAGAATACCTTCCCACAATCGATTTATTTCTCAAACTTAAATCCAGTAAATACAACAAACCTCTTAGGCATCATGGCAGAGCGTGAATATACCCATACCCTTGGGTTGGAACTGTGCTTTATTGATAATGATTGCTAAAATGTTTATTCACTCCGTAAGTGCCCTTTTCCCTTTTATGTTACCAGCCATCAATTCCGAAGGAGACCAGAGACCACTCGAGATGAAGCTTCAGGATAAACGCTGTCACCTTTCATTCATTTATTTCAATAAATAAAAATCAATAAATAAGTATTCCATCAAATTGCCTATTTTCTTATTCACTTTATTTAGAAAATGGGTTTTCTACTAACAAGATCCCAACAGATCTATATAAACATCATTTAAATGGTATTATTTACAAAATGACAGTTGCAATGGTTGAATTTTGAATGAAAATCATTCCAAGCGTTTTTTTGTTTTGATTATGGTTTGTATGATAATAATACGAAATAATAATGATTTTCTTTCAATTCAATTTGGTTTCCAGTGGATCGGATTGAATGGTTAGTGCTGTATAATAAGCAGCTCGAAGTCATTCCTATCCCTCTCATCTCGCTTAACTTTTCAAAAGGACCTAAGTAACATTTTTTTCATGATTTAATTTGAATAGCGCAATCAACATAAAAACATGAAAGCTTTTGATTGCAGTACTCAAATTAATTCATGAAAAAATATTACTTAGGACCTTTTGAAAAGTTAAGCGAGTCATGTTCTTTGGTTGACAAAAAGAAATAGCAGGACGGGAACAACTTCGAGCTGCTCATTGGACAGCACTATAGAGTGCTGCATCCTCTTACTTAACCTCACTCTTCTGACGTTTAGCAGTGGTTTGTTTACAGGGACTTAGACAAAAAATCTGAAATTTTTGTGAACACCGATCGATATGAAGGGAATATGCTTCCCGGTGGCTTTTGTGAGGTAAACCATTGTAAACACATTTCTTCGTCATAGTTAATTGAAATTTAATTGCTTAATTTCTAAAATGGACAAACAGCCAAATATAAACAAACCACTGCTACCTGTCAAACTAATGAACGGGTATTCATCTCATTCATTTGTGACGTCAGAATGCAACACTCAATTATCTATTAAAAATGATCCAATAATGGGCATGGAATTCGGGTGATGTGAAATTCATTCATTGAGCGCCGGAGGCTTTTGTTCAATGTATTGCAAGAAAATCTGTCAATTTTTCAAAACAATAAACGAAGGAATGGGGTAGTGCGCCGAATGAACACTTTGCGGTTGAGCGGTCCGCTGTTTACTAAAAATAAACACCTTTTCATACATCAAATTCATTCTAAATGAATTTCGGCATCGCTCAAAAGTCAAATAATGAACCTATGCACTGCCCCATACAAATTGTTGTGGTACCTTGTGCCGGCTGAAATAGCTTTTTGTAGTCCAAAATTTACATTGTGAGCAAAACGTTGTGAGGAATCAATTATTTATCATAAGATTCTGCAATCATCGAATACTGTAAGTATTGTTGACCATTTTAATGATTTTAATAGTCGTTTTAGAGAAATCATACTGCCCTGCTGCAATGAAGAGCAAAGCACCACACTAGCAGGGTTTTTAAAAACACAAATTTTCAAATCTTATCCCCGATTCAAATCAAGCGTGAGGCAAACTTCACCCGACTCATTGCCCAGAGAATCGTCCATGATTCGACTCGCAATTTGCATCATTGCGTGATTGTTGCGTGTTATTCTTCTTTGAATTTATCGGAATAATTTTCTTTGCTTAAAACAGTGGATAACTAATCCATACGTAAACATAAAATACGCTTCGATTGTGTATTGACACATTTTGGAGCGAAAACATATTTCTGCGTGAAAAACGCATACGCGATGCTCTCCATGCAGAATCACAAGCGAGTCAGCTCGCGCATGAAGCTTTGGTGAGTGAGATTTGAGCATGATTCTACCAACACTGCACACGAGTTGTGCAGGACCCATAAATAAGTCTCCTTACATCAGGAAAAATTAAGACAATCCTGGACGGAAAAGCAGGCGGTCACCGTAAACAAATCTGTCAGCGACACAATGTCAGTGATGTCCACAACACGTACATTCATTATCGCAATCGAATTCCCCTAAACGGTATTCAATTTCAACAGGATTCCCACACAAATGTCATTAAAGTTCATCCAATTTGACACGAGAAAATCAATCCCAACTTCCACCAAAAATTCATCTGGACTTTATTCTAATTCATTAGGATTTCCACAAAAAAATCATCCAAGTTTCCAATTTGAAAATTCATTAAAATTACGACGGAATTCACCCAAATTTCGTCGGAAAAGTTCATCCAAAGTTCGGCGAGAGATTCAACAAAATTTCGCCAAGAAATTCATCCAAAATTTGTCAGCAAATTTATCTCAATTCTCATGGGAAATGTTCGAACTTCCATGGAAAATTCATCAAAAGTTTGACTAGAAAATTTTGTCGAGAAATTCATCCAAATTTCTTCGAAAATTTATTCCAAATTTCGTCGAGAGATTTATCCAAATTTCACCGAGTTATTCATCCAAAATTCCACGAGAGATTCAGCAAAATTTCATCAAAATTCATCCAAAATTCACCAGAAAGTTTAGCCAAATTTCGTCGGGAAATTCATCAAAATTTTGTCAAGAGATTCATTCAAATTTCATCGAGAAATTCATCCAGATTTCGTCGGAAAAATCATCCAAATTTCTTCGGGAAAATCATCCAAATTTCGTACGAAAATTCATCTAAAGCTCGTCGTCAAAAAATTCATCCAAATTTTACCGGAAAATGTAGCCAAATTGTGTCGTGAGATTCAACCAAATTTCGACAAGAGTTTCCTCTAAATTTTGTCGAAAAATTTATCCAAATTTCGTCGATAAATTTATCCTAATTTCCATAAAATAATTTATTCCTATCAACGGAAAATTCATCCAAAGTTCAAGGAGCTTCATTAAACTTTATTCAAGAAATTCAAATTCCTCCAAATTCACCGAAAACTTCATCCAAATTTCGACCGAAAACTCATCCAAATTTCATCGAGAAATCGTCCAAATTTCGTCGGGAAAATTCATCCCAAGTTTGACAAGAGTTTCATCTAAACTACTTTGTTTAAAAATTTATCCAAATTTCATCGAGAAATTTATCCGAATTTCACCGATACCGATTCATCCGATAAGAGTAGATATTTATATCGACGGAAAATTCATTCAAAGTTCAATGAGAGATTAATTTAAAAAAAATCACGACATTCCTCCAAATTTCACCGGAAAATTCATCCCAACTATCACGGAAAATTTTTCCGAACTTCCATGGAAAATTCATCAAAAGTTTCACTAGAATTTCATCCAAATTTTGTCGGGAAATTTATCCAAAGTTCGACTGGAGTTTCATCTAAATTTCGTCAATAAAATTATGTAAATTTCGTCAAGATATTCATCCGAACATCGACAGAAAAATTCATACAAATTTCGAAGAAAAATTCATTCGAATTTTGTCGATAAATTCGTACACATTTCGCCAGGAAATTCATTCAAATTTCGTCGAGATATTCAACTAGACACGAGATATTCAATATAGACGGGAAATTGTTGAATTATGTTTTCTTATTAAGTGTGTAAAGTGAGAAGTAAGTAGTGAGTAGCGAAAAGTAGAACAGAGAAGAGTGCGAAACGAAAGTGAGAGTGAGAAGTAACAAGTGTGAAGTGGAAAGCCAGAAGTGGAAAGTGGCATGTGAGAAGGGAGAAATAAGTAGTGTCAAGTTATTAGTGAGAAGTGAGATGTGATAGATGAGAAGTGATAAATGAGATAGCGACTAGTAAGAAACGTGAACTGAGAGATGAGAATGAAGAAGGAATAAAGAAAAGGAATAAGGATGGAAGAAAAAATAATAAGGAAGAAGAAAAAGAAGAAGAAAGAAGGAATAAAGAAGAAGAATGAAGAAAAAAGGGAAAAAATAAAGAAGAAGAAAGAAAGAAGAGGGAAGAAAAAAAGAAAGAAAATGGAAGAACGAAGATGGAAGAAGACAGAAACAAAAAAAATAAAAGAATAAAGAAAAACGAAAATGACGAAAGAATGAATTAGAATTATTTTATTTTTTTCAATGCTCATTTCTTGTTGCTCGCTTCTATTATTTTACATCCCACTTTTCACTTCTTAGTTCTCAATTCTTTACGTGGGAGAAAGCTTCTGCTACCTGTCAATGCTGTTGGTTTCCGTGGGAGTGCTTTCAGTTTCGTCAAATCGACGTTAGAATCTTTTTTTACAAAACTTATCTGTCGTTTCGAAAATTTGGTATTGAATTATTACTTTGCATTTATCATTTTTTGCTTCCCGGTCCTCACTTCTCATTTCTCACTCCATACTTCTTATTTCTTAGTTCTCAGTCTTAGCTCAAATTTCACTTCTCATTTTTCATCTCTCACATCTCACTTCTCCCTTCATTCTCACTTTTCATTTCCCTCTGCCCACGTTCCACTTCTCACTTTTCACTACTTACTTCTCATTTCTCACTATTTACTGATCTGAGATTGACTTTTTAAACTTTTCGGCCAAACAACATTCAGCCAAATGGCCTGATACGAGAGATTCATCCAAATTTTGTTAAGAATTTCATCCAATTTTCAAGGAAAACTGAACTCGAAAAATACGTTGGAACTTCGTTGGGAAATTCGTCCACATTTTGTCGAGAAGATCAAGATCATCCAAATTTCGTTTCAAATTAAAGCTCATGTGATGTTTGGATACTCATTACGATTAATACGTGGGGAATGGTTCTGAACTGTGTGGCCGCTTTGATTTTTTGATTCAGTTTCAGAAGTTTTCACTAAATAATCTACAAATTTTTATTCGAATGGTATTCATCAAAATCTGATGCGATATTGTAGTTCAAAATAGGAGTAATGACGGTTTTGGCAGGTTTTGTTCTATTATTGTAAGGGGGGATTATGACTGATTATGCTCAAATTGGGCCAAACATTCTTTGCATATCAAAGAATATTGTAGCCAAATTTCATTAAATTCGGTCTGACTCTTGTGAATGATGATTAACTAAATGCAGAATTTCAAAGTGATTTAAATATCTGATTTTGTGGGCGAGGATTCGAACGTCGATTTGACGAGTCTGACAGCACTTTCACGCGAACCAGTCCCGTCAATACGTATAGTAGAATGCTTCTGCTTCCTTTTGGTGGTGTTGGTTTGCGTGGGACTGCTGTCGAATTCGTTCGAACGAATTTTTGAATCTTTCCTTGCAGGAGCGGATGGGTTGTTTTGGGGATTTGGTATTGAACTAATAAGTTTTTAAATAGAAAGTTTTGATTTTCTTTTATTTGATTGGAATAGGGAATATGAGTCAAACACTACTAATGGGGAAACTGCATATTGAAAAAACTACTTCGGCACTAGTTCAATGTTCAAGTGTCTGTTGGAAAGGCAGCTTTTGTTGGTGGAACATGGTTTCCGATCCTTCCAGTTAATTGTCACATGTCCAACTTGCAATCAGAATATTAGGTTTTAGTCCGCCTGGATTCTACGGACTGAAAACTATGTAGACAATGTCAACTTCCTTGACTTTCTACATCAGTCATCGTTGAAAAACAATCGATGAAATCCCATACCATAACATCAGACTTCGTTCATAGTCCTACTAAGTTAAAATCTTACACAAAATGTATGGAAATATTTCGTCCTTGGAGGTACCAAGAATCGAATCTCGTTCTTGTTTCTCGATCGACATCCTTAGTTAGGAAAAAAATGAATCACAATTGTTCCGACAACGTTCTGCATCTACAAGACATGAACTGGTCCTGTTAGGCTGTCGTAATCTACGAAGTCTGAGGGAACTCGCATCAGACATCGCTGACTTTATTTCTTAGAATAATTTGAATTCAATATGGTGGTTATCGGCAATCGAAAATTGAAATAAAAACTCGCTAAACAATTAATTGCATATTATTCGGCAACTCGGCCGTACGAAAACCATTTTTTTGTTAAATATCTTGGCTGTGCATATGTTTCGAAATGGACAAATTGATATGAAATTTGCGAAAAAGAATCCACGTGTCTTGGAGGGACTCGAACCCTCAACCGTCTACGTACTCGGATTCTGATGGCTTTTCCGCAAACGTGACTTTTAAGTGATCTTGTTGTGTAGGGGTTATCACGTAGGAGGTTTAGGGTTCGAGCCCCTCCAAAACACGTGAATTCTTTTCCGCAAATTTCATATCAATTTGTCCATTTCGTAACATGTGCTGTGCATATGCACAGCCAAGATATACAACTCGCAAACAAACTCGCTAAACGTTAAAACAATATTTTTATGCTGATTTTCAAGGTCTTTTTATTAAGGGTTTTTGAAAAATCGGCGACGTCATTACAAACATAAAATTAGACTAAATTGTATATTTTTTCACTTCTCAGCGTTCCCCAATTAACCCGAAGAATGAGGTATCGCAATCTGCTTCATATAGGTCTTCAAGTTCCCAAATATGAGTACTGAGTCATGCATGAACAAATAAACACCCAAAAGTCCAAAGAAAAGTTAAACCGCTTCGGTAATCGCCGGAATTTCTCCGACGGCGCTGAATCCCGCACCGTACAGTCCCACGAGCAGCCAGACTTTTCCCACGCCAAAACTCTTAAGAAAACGGCCAATTTTGAAAAGCCAGCGCACTCAAATCCCAGAACCTCGGGAGCCCGACCCCACGAAATCCTAATAAAAAGCACCTCACCATCATGCAAAACGCTTACCTCCTTACCTCCCCGTATTCTCCACGGCAAGGCCCGCAAAAAGTCCGTATTGAGAGCAAAAACGAGCAAATCACCCTCCTCTGTCTCGGAGATGATGCTTTGCATGGTTGAAATTGAAACGAATTTACTCATTATAGTAATTTCCCGTCCGCCGCTAAACTCCGAACCAGGGGTGAGGATTACGCCCGACCGGGAGGCTGCCGCCGCGGCCCAGTCCTTGCGGAAATTATACACTCCCGAGTGGTGTTCTGTTTTTTTCGGTTCGGATTTTCTCGCAAAACAACAAGCAACAGAAGAAACAGAATTAAGTACATTCATTATTGTGTAAATCACGAATTTCCCCTTTTGCACGTCCGACCGACAGGCCACAAGTCCCCATTGTTATTTCGAACGAACCGAATATTGCAAACGACGGCGACGATGCAAGAGAGCAAACATGGAAGCGCGTCATCGTGCCAGAGCAGCATCAAGGACCAACAACGGGCCAGCAGCGGTGCGCGTGATGAAAAGTCGATAAAGAGGTCAACCCAAGGGAGCGGGGTAGGACGACAACAACACCCGAGTATCATTGTCGATAAGTGAGTGTGTGTGTGTGTGTGTATGTGTCTTGTGAGCACAAGCGAGGATGCAAAAGGGAAGGGTGTGAGGAGCAACCACTCAGCACACTGGTGAAAAGGGCCCTTTTCTCGAGAGTGCGGAAAATTACGGATTATGAACGGTTGGGTTGGGTTCTATGCCGGGGATTGCCCTTTTTGCTGCGGCCCGATGCCGGAGGAGGATGATGATGATGATGACGCTGCTGCCTCTGTTGCAAACAATGTTATACAGTTGTTAAGAGGCTGGGTCGTTGAGAGTGGTACTTGACTTTTCGACTCACGATCTGACGTCGAGTGGGTATAGAATTGCAATTTTATGAAACAGCAGTCATCTGGATTCGAATAGCCACTCTACGGGGTGATTGGAGTGGACGTTGTTTGCGGATTGTGATTGTTGTGATTGCCGGTGCCCGGTGTCAATTGGGTTCCACGCGCAAACAACCCTGCAATAAGCAGGGATGGACTCGGATCGTTGCAGCGATTGTTCAACCTTGAAGGTCAACGGAATTGGATTTCTTCCCCGTCGTCGACGACGACGATGACGACGGGATTCGAAATTGATTTTTATTTCTGAAAAGCAACCGTAATGGAGCAATCATTGCTGGGAGATTTATTGCCACAAGACGGTGCACGAACGAAGAAGATGGGATGGCAATTTTCCGGTTTTATGTAAATATGTGTACACAAACAAAGCGAAGGAAATCGATGCGAGCAAACACAGAAACGCGGACGAGCAATCTCAGCAGGCGGGTGAGAGTGAGACAGTCAGGCGGGCAAATCTAGTTGGCCGTGCGACGCAAAACACGTGTGAGTGTGTATGCGTGTGAGAAGTGATTTTACATTGGCGACGAAGCGATCAACGGAGAGGAATAAATAGTTGCAAGGAGAGAAAGCGCCAGAAGAGTGAGAGAGATCGAACGACGGTGCAGCATCCCAAGATTTCGGATGATGACGACGACGACGACGGATGGCGGAATAAATAAAAATATGCCACGCCTCCAGCAGCCGGGTAAGTATGTACGCGTTTGTGTGCGTTCGCCGCGCGATGCATCGTGCGGTATTATATTCAATTAGCGAAGATGGACTGACTCGTCCGTCGGCACGGGATTGCTTTCAGAATGCGTGGAAAAATGGAGAATCGCCGTCGGTAAAGTAGTTGCACAGGGGGTGAATTGCCGAATCAAATATTCCATTAAATTAAGGAAGACGTAGAACACTCACTCCCGCACCGGATCTAATTCCAAACCACACATCAATCACGGCGTAAACAAGGCTCGCGCTGTCATAAATAGAAGGACCGAACGAAAATAACACGGCACAGAAATGAAGCAGCGGGGGGAAACAAAGTCAAAGAACAAAACAGAGTAAACACTGATCAAGCACGAGTGACGAGGGGACCGATGGTCTAACGCTCTCAAAAATGATTTACTCTAATTACATGCCATGTTTCTCAGCTTTCGAAGTGTACGTACACCCTCGACTGGGGAACAAACGGCAAGGAATGACAGCGCCGCAACCTGCTGTATTATTGACTGGTAACCGCCTTGTTCGACCGCAAAGTAAGTTAAAAGAGGTAATTGAAAAACTATACCCGGAGGTACATAAATAGGCGACGGTCATACTCGTCGTCGACGAACTCAAAGGAGGATTGGGTCGCGTGAGAGCGAACGCGACCGCGTTGCCGCTCGCCACCTGCGATTAATCGATCCCGACGGCCACCGCCAGCACCACCACAGTTCCGAACCTTGCCAGAGCTGCTTAGAATGTGATGAGCAGCAGCGTTAGCTTTTTGACTTTTGACGGGCGGAAGAAGGCGGTGACTAAATTAGGTAACGCTATTGGATGATGAATCGTAAAAATGTTGAGACGAAAAGCTGTAGGTGAGTTATCATCGTACATAATAAAGCATTTATTGGACTTATGGGAGAATGATTCTAAACGATAAAAAGTGATCGTTTACACGTCAAAATTAAATGTGTAAGCTTTGAGGGATTTCACTCCGAACACAAAAATAGAAAAAAAAAATTATGGTATATGAAGAAATATTTCACTAAATCGATTAATGAGGACGACGTGAAATCAAACATCAATCAGATCAAATTAAAATTATCCAGTTAATGCTTGCATTAGTGTCATTATCGTAATTATGGCGGAATGATTCAATCCATTAATTCATTGGCTGTCAAAATGAAAACAAACATTTATCGATTCGAAGCCGTGGCATTTGTTGCATTTCACATCTTTGTGGGCACTCCAATCATTTTTATTAGAGACCCGTAATTACGTTCACCTTGAAGTTCATAAAGAAAATGTTATAATACTCAAAATAGCGAGAAAGAACACGTGGTTGTCAAGAGCGTTGTGTATTCGGTTTTAACGAGTGACATCTGTGAGATTTTGCGAGCCTCAAACTGACATATTTTTTTTTAATTTTCCATTTTGCGGATTCCGCAAAGTTCTTCGGCAACAGTCAAAATTCTACCGCAAGCCTGAAAATCTTCAATACACTGAAACAAAAACCTAATATTTGGCGTTGTCATCGTAGAATGCCATGCAGAAAAAGTATGAACTAACAGCTGCGGTACTGACAAAAATGCCAATCGAAGCGGATCGTCACGTATCTGTTCCCGTGGCACCACCGGTGCGAGAAATATTTTAATTTGACAAATCTACTTTATCGATAATCTGGAAACGACAAAAAACGGAGATCGCAGCAAGCATCGAACGCGCGCGGATGTGTTTTTCAGTTTTAGCTGTCTAATTTTTTGTTCCTATTTTTTCCTTTCGGCCGGTGATAGTGATAGTTTAACGTGATTCGACTTAAGTGAAGTTTTTTTTACACATAAAATCGCTAGATTTCAAGTGTGCGATGACGGACACTCTTCGGCCCTTTCACAAATCGTTAGTGTCAACAAGTGTTCTTCTGTTTGTTCGCAACTTGAAAGATATGTGCTGAAAAAATACGAGGCATTTCGGCAAAACCTTGGCAGAACCTTGCTCGACAACCATTACCAAGAAAGAGTTGAACATCGTGAATTTGGTGAGATCTTCCAATTATAGCTTTAATATCCTGGGCTGGGCTGATATCCAGAAATGCTCCTTATTTGGATTATTGGATGCATTGCATTACATTCATTTTTCCGTTCTGCTTCCGTCAAATTTTTCGTGATATAACGTACCTAATCAACATTAAACTTAAATCGGTCATATTTGTAAAATTAACCGTTGTGTGGCTGGCAAAAACACCCTTTAAAGGCCGGAAGGGTATTCGGTACCCACAAAACTAAAATGCTTATATCTCAGATTTAAAATTTAAAACTTCTTCTTCTATCAAGTTTTTATGGGGATGGACCAGTCAGGTCACTCTGATTTCCGGAAAATCCGGATTTCTAGGATTTGGTGGAATTCAATGGGATTGTATAAAGTCGTCTTATGACAAGTGAGGGCATTCCACTAAGAAGCTCAAAATAATTTTCTTATCTGAGATCCATGTTTTTCACTGCATTGACTGTGAAATATTTCTACCCTGGTTTTGATACTACTATCGACAGTATTTAACAACCAAAATACACTAAAACAATTGTACTGTATTGAGATGTAAGATTTTGGTACGGCGTTTGTATTAGAGTCTTCCAGATTTGTGAATGCCGGGGTTTTGTACGGATTTTAGTACAGAGCTGTATTAAACTCTGCCGTCCGCTGGTTATATGTTATTAAAATATTGACATAACAATGAACTAAACAGTTTTGGAATGTAATATCGTCGTAAACCTTTATATTGTTGAATAGAAATCGACTAGTTTAGAATAGGCATAGACAATAGCTTTCTGTGAAAGATTGATTGTTAGCATTCGAGTTGAGAAAATAACTATCGAGCACCTGAAAAACATCGCAGCAGTTTAACGGAATCACTAATAAATAATCACTCGCCACGAACGAATGATAGTTTGAAATCTCGTTGGAACACAAAGATGTAATTAATAATCACCGTAGGCGGTCAGCCCAAAGTACAAATAAACAAAGTCTATCGCTAAGATATTGATTATTGTTCCTCGCGTTAGATGAATATAAAACAATCACACTAGCTGATTATCGCGGACAGTTGAAAGATAAATTAACAATAGCTCTACCGGAGCAATTGATTGTCTGCCCTTACGTTGGGTGAACAATGACAAAATACGTCGTAACTGATCTATACTTTGTTCTCGCATCAACATGAACATGCTAGTTGCTTGGATTACATCACTTACCAAGGTGAATCCTGATCTAAGTAATGACACTTCCTCTCCCTACTTACAATACTCCTTCCTGTAACAATCGTAGAGATGCAGACGATTCGTCGGTCTCTAGAACAACGGTTGTTACACTAAAATTCCTTCCCTTCCCTCGATGATCGTAAGGACGTGGCCGGCGCCGTTATTGACCCATTAAAAGTTGAGCTTTCGGAACGTGCACATTGAGGATGGGTTACTAATCCCAAGTCCCATCTGTTGGTTCCCTGTGCAATTCCGCTAGTTCTGGTCAATCACGGAGTAGCAACTACGAATTGTACGGTCATCTCATGCTCATGCTCATGCTCATGCTCATGCTCAATCTGGAAACGACAAAAACGAGCAACCGCTGCAAACCTTCGCGTTCTAATTTGTTTCCATTCTCGTCTATTTTACTACCGTTTCATGGTAATTTAACAAGAATAACACAACACAAAGTACCACGGGCGCTGCTGGGTGAGAGCCGGCAATTTCCTCGACACATCAACGAAACTTCACTATCATTCCATTATTTCGTATGGAAAATTTATTTATCGCTTCAACTGTTCCGCACACCGGGGCCACATTACAAAGCTTACTTCGGTCGTGTTGTGTTTTTTTTTTGGGATCTGGTCTAAAAACGAAAACATGATTCAACAACCACACCACACCGACCGAGGAAGGGAGAAATGTATTTTAAATTATATGCCTTTATAAATGCGCCTGGACATGGCCGGAGATAAACATCTGCGGAACGAACGACCCAACGGGCAACGGGAGGGAGAGAAAAAGCTCGGTTTAGAATCAGTGTGTGCGGACCGTTTGTCCACGCTTGGGTGGTTTCGTGTGAGTGCTAATGGTCCCCACCTGTCCCCTCACCGGTGCGGTGTGACGTTCGGGTCCGGAGGAGACCCCTCGATAGGCAAAGTAGCAGGCGAGCGGTGGTGGTGCAAAGTAAATAATTGTAATGGAAATACGCGTCGCATCGCCGCAGCCGTAGTTTCATAGCTTTCCTGGACAAGGAATTGGAACTTTTTGCGTTTAAACGTTTGATGTGGACGCTTCCGGTCCGAGAAATCACGGCTTTTCCCCCCAGGGGGGGGACAGAAACAGAACCGCGAAATGAGGTAAGCGCTTAGCGTTTTTGATGATTCGATGGTGAGCCGACCGATTGTGCCAGGAAGTCATTAAAAGCTGGTTAGCGTCACTTTGCGGCTAGCTGCTACACATAGACCTGATGGCTATCATTAGCGACCGAAAACGAAACACGCTGGATGCAAATTGACCGGCTGATGCGGACGGACCGTGGCGGCGCTACTTTATCGGCTTTTATTTCTGCGATCGATAGGAAGAATTGTAAATTTAAATTATAAATCCAGATTTAAGAAGGTGATGAACACAATTTGGTACCTCTAATTACTTTTTATTCGTCAATCAAGGAAAACTTTTGAAACTGGAATCAAACGATGACGAATGATGGTGAAGAAATGATGATGTCTGGCCGTGCTTTTTTACTGGAACAAAAGGCAGAGCCGACCAAATGATCATTCCGAAATTGCGAAATCGATTCTTCATCTCATTTAAGGTCAACTGGCTCAAAGAACTCATAATTTGTGACGCCTTCGACTGTTTTAAAAAGTTCAAGCAAAAAAACATAAAAGAGCCTAATATTTGACCAATTTTGGACCAACATATTGTCTTTATTAGGGAGACCGAGGCTGGCTCGTCTCCGGAAAAATATTTTTTTTTTGTGGAAAAGTTGATTCTTAAAAAAGCGAGAGGGAATGAGGCCAAAAAAACGAGATGAAGTTTTTGACGGGAAGGTTAGTTAGTGATGAAAGTCTGATCAGATCAGTTATTGCACTCACAAAATTTTCCAGATGACAACACCGAGACTGCACTTGTTTACGAATGCTAAACATGGGTGTAAAGATGATGCTGTCATATTCTGATGTTTTCATAGATTCTGTCACTGGACCTTTAGCTTTTAAAAAGTATTCGCTCAATAGATTCTTTAACTTACTTAAGGTCAACATTTCCAAAGAACCCATGCTTTTGACACCTCTAACATTTTTTTTTTCAATCCTAAGTGCTTGAGGGATGATGAAACATGAATTATTCAAATGATTTAGAAAAGATTTTCAATAATTTAAACTGATTGGTCGCTTATCCAAAATTCATTCGTTGAAAAGCCATTTGGCCGAATAACACGTTAGACCGAAAGACATCTAGCCGAATTTCATTTGGCCAAATTGGACATTTTTCCGGAAAGGTTATTAGGTTAAAAACGTTTTTACCGGAAATATTAGTTGGCCGAGAGTGACATACGGCCGGAAGGGACATGCGGCCGAATTGGTCATATGGTCGAAAAATTCATTTGCCCTAATAGGTCATTTAGCCGAAAATTCCGTTTGGTCGAAATGGTTGTTTGACAGAAAGGATCATTTGGTCAAACAGTCGTCCGACCGAAAATGTAGTTTAGCTGAAAAGGTCATTTGGCCGAAAAAGTTGTTCTACCGAATATGTCATGAACGGATCATGTCATTTCGAAAATGTCATTTGGACCAAAAAGTTGTTTGCCAATTGGCCGAAATACACGTTTATCTGAAATGATCATTTGGCCGGAAATATTGATTGGCCGAACAGCTCGCTAGGCCGAAAATGTAATTTGGCTGAACGAAAAGTACGACCGTAAATGTCATTTGCTAGACGGGTTATATGGCTATTAATGTCGTTTGGTTGCACAATAGAGAATGGAAAAAGTGTAAAGTGATTAAACATAATAGATAAGTGAGAAGTAAGAAATCGGAAGCGATATGTCTCACTTCTCAATTTTTACTTCATGCTGTGAGAAGTGAGAAGTGAGAACTGTGGAGTACGAAATAAGAAGTCTCATGTTTCACCATCCAGTTCTCATTTCTTACTTCTGACTTCACATTTCAATTTTTTACAGTGCAAAGTGTGATGTGAAAAATGAGACGTCACACTTTTCATTTCTTATTGTAAAAAGTGTTAGGTAAGAAATGAGTAGTGAACAGTGAAAAAATAAGAAGTGCGAAGTGAGAAATGAGGGGTGAGCAGTGGGAAATACGACATCCTACTGCTAACTTCTCACTCAAAATTTTTCATTTCACATTTTTCACAGTTAAAAGTAAGAAATAAGAGAGTGAGAAGTGGGAAGTGAGACGTCTTTCTTCTTAGTCCTCATTGGTCACTTCCAGTGCTGGTAGAATTATACTCAAATCTCAATCATTGAGGCTTCATGCATGAGCTAACTCGCTTGCAATTCAGTGAGAGAGCATCGCGTTTGAGTTTCTCGGACAGAATCGCATCGCTTCGCTCACTCGCCGAGAAACGATTTTAAGGTCAAACGACAATTTCGGCCAGATAGGTCTTAGCCTAATGATTTGCTCCGCCAAGTAATTTCAGCCTTAGTGGCCTTCGGCCAAATAACATTCGACCGAACACGTTTCTCGAAATTCAGAAAATCGGTTATCGAAATGTGGTCAATATCCGACATTCCCTCTCGGAATTCGGACATTTTGTTTTTCGGATCTGACATTTTTTTTTGTTTTGAAACACGGATAATTTGCGTTTCGCCCCTCGAACCATTTGTTCCTTAAAGCTTGAACAGGTCCTTCTTGAAATGCGAAAAAATCGTTCTCAAAACTAGCAGATTTCCTTTTCTGAACGCAGTCAGTTTGCTTCTCGGAATGTGGAGAATTCCTTCTCGGATTTCGAACAAATTGCTTCACGGAGTTCAGACAATTCCATTTCGGAAGAAAAAGCTGTCGGAAATCGTGCAATTTGTTTTTTAACTAATCCAGAACACGGATAATTTGCGTTTCAAAACTCGAACCATGTGCTTCTCGGAATTTGGACAATTCCCTCTCGGAATTCGCAAAATTCCATACTGAAAGGAAATTCGAACAATTTGCTTCTCGGAACGCGGAGAATTTCGACTCGGATATCGAACAATTTGCAATTCCACGGAACTCGAATAGAACATGGAGAATTACTTCCAGAAACTCGGATTATTTTTTTCTAGAAAAGCGGAGAATTTCTGACGGGAACGCGAAGAAATTCTTATCGAACTGCCTTTCAGAAACTTTAATAATTTGTATCTCGGAATTCGCACATTTGCATCTTGGAAATCGAACCATTTGGTTTCCGGCAACTGGGCGATTTGCTCTTGGAAATCGGAGAGGTATTTCGGAACGCGGATAATTTGCTTTTTAGATCAACTCCTTCTCATAACATAGCAAATTGCTTCTCGAAATGCGACGAACTTTATTGCACTTAAGCACTTGCACTATTGGATTCTCGGAACTCAAACCATTTACAACTCGAATCTCGAAGAATTTGCTTCTAAGAACTCGAACAATGCTTTATCGACGTGCGGAGAATTCTATCTCGGAACGCGAAGAATTTCTCATATGGACGATCTATGGCAGAACTCATGCAATTTACATACTTCACGGGAGTCGACCAATTTGGTGCTCGAAAAACGAATGACTCACTTCTCGAAACATGAAAAATCTCTTCTCAGAATTCGAAGAACTCCGCACCTGAACGCGGGCAAATTTTCGTTCCGGAACGCGTAGATTTTCTTATCGGAACGCGTAGAAAATCCTTCTTACAGCTCAGACAATTTGTATCTTAAAATTCGGACAATATCTCGGAAGGGGAGAATTCACGAACTCTAAAAATAATCCTTTCCGGAAATTGGACAATTTGCTCCTCGGAAGTCAAAAAGTTCAATTTCGCAACGCGGAGAAATCCTTATCAGATCGGAACTAGTAGAATTCCTTTTCAAAACGCGGATAATTCCTTCACCAATCACCATTTTCATCCCGTAATTCAGACAATTTGATAGGAACTCGGACTTGACACATCTCGGGACTCGTGCTTTTTGCAACTGGGACAATTTGCATTTCGGAACTTGATCAATTTTCTTTTCGGAACCCAGATGACTTGTTTTAAGGAACTTGGCAAATTGCTCCTCCCTGCTGCGCATAATTCATTCTCGAACCACGGAGAATGTCTTTTCGGAACAGGGCGAATTCCTTATCGGAACAAGGATAAAATCCTTCCGGGAACTCGGACTATTCGTTTTCCAAACTCGGACAATTTGCTTCACGGAACTCGAAGAATTCCTCATCGGAACAAAAATATAGCTGCTTATCAAAACATGGTGAATTCTGGCAGAACGTCATTCGGCATAACGCAATTTGGCATAAGGTCATTTGGCATAAAGACCATTTGGCATAATTTTGAACTGCAACAAATTGGCATAATTTAGAACTGTGACAGAGAAAATGTCACATAGATATAGAAGATCGAGGATACGTTCTGATAAACTTAGACTGATGGATTTAGACTTTTTTTTCGAAAGGACGGACAAACGAAACAGCAGAACTACTTCCGCGGAAGAGGTCACATTCATCATTGACTTGTTCCCGGCGCCAATTTCAAGAAAGGAATCTCAATTCCCGTTGCTTGATTCCGGACAAACACCTTCTTTTGAAGGAGGGATCAAATCCAGCAATGCCTCAATCCGGGTAAACGCCGACTTCCAAAGGACGAATCACATCCACCATTGCCTTATTCTGGGCAAACTTCTACTTTTAAAGAAGGCACATCACCATTGTCTTAATTGCCATTTCCTTAATCCAGGCAAGCGCCTACTTTTAGGGCAGGGATCACATCACCATGGCCATACCTCAAGCTAACGCCTTCCTTTAAATAAGGCGACTTTATGCCAAATGACCCGCTCCCGAGAATCCCTACTTGGAACACGATTTTCTACTAACGGAACTTGTAGAATTCGCTTCATGCAACTCAAACAATTTGGATCTCGAAACTTGGACCATTCACATCTCGAACTGCAAACTGCGTTACGCAATTCGGACAACTTGCTTAAAAAAATTGGGACTAATACCATCTCGGAACTCTTGCATTGTGCAATTTGGCCTCAAACAATGTCGATGTTTTAGCAATTTGCATTTCGGAACATTGAAGACTTGCTAGGAACATGAAAAATAAATCCTTAGAACGCGCGCAATTTATTCTTGGACCGCGGGGAATTCCTTCTCGGAAGGCGAAGAACTCCTTATCGAAACGAGAAGAAAAACCTTCGCGGAAGTTGAGAAGAATTCAAATAAAAAGAATGTCCCCTGCTTTCGGCGTTACGCACTATGGTGAAAATGGTGGCAAATGATCGAAAAATTGACTATCTCCAATTTTTTTTTCCACATAGTGAAGTGAGAAGTAAGCAATGAGAAGCAAGAATTAAAGAGTGAGAGATGGGAAGTAAGTAGTCTAACTTTTCACTCCGCATACTTCACTTTGAACTTCATACTGCAAAAAGTGAGAAATGTGAAGTAAGAAATGAGGAGTTTCACTTTTCACTCTTCATTTCCCACATCTTACTTCGCACTTCCAATTTTACACAATGGGAAGTGATAAATGAGTGAGAAGTGAAAAGTGGGACAACTCACTAATCAACACTAATTTTCTACAACAACCGCCATTTTCGACCAAATGACATTTTCGGTCAAATGGTTCTATGTGCCAAACGACTTTTTCCACCAAACGGCATTCACCGCCAAATTACCCTTTCTGACAAATGACTGTTTCGGGAAAATAACCCTAATTCGCCCAAACGCTATTTTCAATCAGTCGAATGACATTTTCGGTCAAATGGCCTTTTCTGCCAATGACCGTTTGCGCCAAACGACATTCTCAGCCAAATGATCCTTTCTGCCAAACAACTGTTTCGGACATATGACTCAATTCGCTAAAACGCTATTTTCAGTCATATGACCTATTCGCACAAAAGACATTTTCGGTCATATGACCTGTTCGACCAAACGACATTTTCGGTTAAATGGCCCTTTCTGCCAAATGACTGTTTCAGTCAAATGAGCTGTTCGGCAAAATGACATTTCCGGCCGTATGACCCTTTCTGTCGAACGAAATGACCTAATTGGCCAAACGACTTTTTCGGCCGAGAGACCAATTTGGTCGAACGACATTTTCGGCCGAATGTCCGTTTCGGCAAAATGGCATTTTCTGTCAAATGACCTAATTCAGTCAAACAACATTTTCGGTCTTATGATCTGTTCGGTGAACCGCCATTTTCGGCCAAATGGTATTTCGCTCAAATGACTCTTTGTGCCAAAGGATTTTTTCTCAGCCAAATGACCCTTTCTGCAAAACGACCGTTTCGGGAAAATAACCCTAATTCGCCCGAACGTCATTTTTGTTCATATGACCTGTTCGGCCAAACGACATTTTCGGTGAAATGGTCCTTTCTGCCAAATGACCGTTTCAGTCAAATGACCCGTTCGGCGAAACGACATTTCCTACCGTATGACATTTTCGGTCAAATGACCTAATCGGCAAAACGACTTTCTCGGCCGAGAGACCAATTTGGTCGAACGATATTTGCGGCCTAATGACCGTTTCGGCGAAATAGCATTTTCGGCGAAATTACTTAGCAAGATGGGTTTTTTTTTCAGGCAATCTACCATTTGGAACTCGGACTATTTGTTTCTTGGACTCTGGACAGTTCCCTCTTGGGATGCGAAAAATTCGTTCTCGGAACCAGCTGGATTCCTTTTCTGTACTCAGCCAGTTTGCTACTCGGTACGTGGAGAATCCCTCTCGGATCTCAAATAATTTGCTGCTCAGTATTCGAACAATTTGTTACACGGAGTTCAGTTAATGCCATCTCGGAAGACGAAGCATTCCCTTTTGGAACTCGTACAATTTGTTGTTCGGAACTTGTCCGGAACACGGACAATTTGCGTCTCAAAACTCAGATCAAGTGCTTCTTTGAACTTCTCTTGCGGAACGCAAAAAAAACGTTCTCGGAAGTAGAAAAATTCCTTTTTGAACTAAATTTGATTCTTGGAATTCGTGCAATGTGCCATGAACAATTTGCTGCCCGGAAATTAGACAATTTCTGCTTCACAGGTAAAGCATTCCTCCACAGAATTAGGACGATTTGCTTTTCGAAATGCATTTAAGAAGTCGGATTTTTTTTAACGAAACGTTTTCTTGAAACTCAGATAATTTGTATCTTGGATATTTCGAATCTCGGAAATCGGACAACTTGCGCTCCGTCACTTGGGCGATTTGCTTCTCGGAACTCAAACATCAACTCGACTAGTTGCTGCTCGGAATGCAAAGAATCTCTGATCGTAAAGCAGAAACAATTCTTTTGGGAACTTGCATGATTGGAGAATTTGCTTCCATAAGGACTCTCGATATGCGAAGAATTCTATCTCGGAACTAGAAGAATTTATTCTCACAACGCGAAGAATCATGCAGAAGCAACAAGGACAAAATCTTTTGCGAAAAACAGACAAATTTGTTTCATGGGAGGCTGACAATTTGGTTCTCGGAAAACTATTGATTTGCTGCACGGAGAATTCCGCATCGGAACGCGGCAAATAAGCTTTCAGAAATTTTCTTTCCGGAATGCGTAGAATTCCTTATCAGAACGCGGAGAAAATCTTCTTGTTCGGACAACTTTCATCTCGAACTCAAACAATTCGAAACTCGGAACAGGAGAATTCGCTTCTCGATATTTTGACAATTCCTTATCGAAAAGCGGAGAATGCCGTATCGCAGCTCGAATAATATCTTCTCAGAACGCTGGAAACTTCCTCTCGGATCTCAAACAAGCTGCTTAACGGAACCTTGATCTTTTCTCCGAATGTCTTCCTTCCCCGGAATTCAAATACTTCACTTCTTAGAACACGAACAATTTGCATTTCGGAACGTGGGGAATCGCATCCCAAAAATCCAGACATTTTGCATCTCGGTTCTCAAACCATTTGCTGCTCGGAAAGAATTTGCTTCCAAGAACTCCAATAATTCGTTTTCGATACGCAAAGTATTCTATCGCAGAACGCGAAGAACTTCTCATGGGAACGTGATTTGTTATCGCAACTTGGACCAAATCTTTCTTGAAACGCAGACAATTTGCTTTACGGAAAGTCGGATAATTTGGTTCTCGGAAAACGAATGATTTTGTTCTCGGAATACTCGGAACTCAGAGTATTCCGTAACGGAGTTCGGAAATTTTGATCATTTGTTATCCGAACGCGGAAAACGCCTTCTCTCCTTGAACAGTTTGCTCTTCGGAGCCTGGGACTTTATGTTTCTCGGAACTCAAAAAATTCTGTTTCCCAACAGGCAGAAACCCTTATTAGAACAGTTTAGAACTCGAAGAATTTCTTTTCGGATCACGGGAAATTCTTCATTGGCACGCGGAGATAATTCTTCCTGAAACACGGCCAATTCATGTCTCACAAATCGAATAATTTGCTTCTAAGAATCGCTTGTCGCCGTTCGAACAATTTGCTTCTCGCAAAGAGAGATATTGACGTAAACTACGTCTAAGGGGAAGACTCGGATACAGGGTGTAAAACGGAAATTTCCAAATTCGAGACCGTCACGAAATTAGGATAGATTTCAAACGCTAATAGCTCTTTTATCTTTCGATGGATTTCCGAGATTTTATTATCAATCGAATCGGAAACTCTCCAGCAATTTTTTATGCCCATCGGAACTATTGAAAATCCCAATTCTTCAGAAACCTAGTAAAATGTTAGGGTTTCGTTACGGCCGCCATATGGTGCGGTTGGTTCTTGCGCTCTACTTTTGTGCGGTGATTCGCACAAAAACTAGAACAAAAGAACCAAAGCCATGACCGCGGTCGAAACAAAAGAGTAATGTTTATGAAAAAGTGCTTTAGGTGCTGGCCATGTTTGCCCTTGCTAATAATTATTTAAAGCTTACACTGATGGACATAATTATACTTCAAATTTTCATTGTAATCTCTCTAAATGCATAAACAGGTATATGTTAACAGGCAATCCTAGACTAACATTATAAAGCCAATTTTGACGTAAACTTGGACAAAACAATTTGTACAATATTTCAAAATTGAGGACCGTCATGAAATTATGTAAGATTTTGAAGTTAATAGCGCCTTTATTTTTTAATGAGTTTTTAAAATTTGTTTATCAATATACTCGGAAACTCGCCACCAGTTTAAAAGTTCTATTAAAATTGATTATTACCTTTAAACAAGGTTATCTTACCATTTGGGCAGCACCCCTTAAAATAATACTTCAAAGGCAATTAGGCAATTACCTTTGAGATGCATTAACCACTCTAAGTCGAATAAGTAATAGTCGAAGAAAGGCATAGTCACCACAGGGGAATGAATTCGGGTTTTTTTGAGTGAAAATTTTAAATTGTCGCATTCAATTCTTTTCATATTTTGAATTACGTCAATTTTGTTCGAAATCAGTAACATCAGCAGAGATTCCATGTTGCCGTGCCACATTGCATAGTTCGATAAACCGTGAAGCGATAGATGTACTTGCTTTTGGAAATTTTTGATGTCATGTCTATCGAACTATTTCGTTTATTACGCGACGCAGAGAATACACTAGGGGCTGGCCATAAACCACGTAGACTTATGAGGGGGGGGGGGTTCGAAAAAGTCTACGATAGTCTACGAAGGGGGGTCTACGAAGTCTACGTAGACTTTTTATTTTTTTAAACGATTTATACAGCAGCTTTGTGCGAAGTTCACTCGTTTGATTTTTTTTAGGATTTTCCGTTTTTTTTTCATAAAAACGTAATGAATTTCACTGAAGTAAAAGTCATGGATTTCACCAGGAAATTCTTCTCTGTTGAGCAAGAAAATTCTCCAAAGTATTCTATAAAAACTTTTTAATGTCGACAAGCACTTCTTTGGAAACTATGGTTATGGATGGACAACCGATAAAATGGACGGAGTCTGCGAATGGTTTGGGCTACATTATCCAGAACAATCTCCAATGGGACACTTTTGTCTCGAAGCAGTGTGGGAAAAACTACGCAAGCTTAAGATCGTTTAGAACTAGCGGACAATGCACTATCCGACAATACTATCGCGAAATTAGCTTAATGTAAACAGGAATTGTCCTCCAATGTTTGTTAGAGGTGTAGTTAACTGGAATAGTTTACCTCACTCTGTGAAAAGGGAAGCATCTGACTTCTGTTTTAAGAAACAATGTTCAAATTTTTGGAATCAAATGTAATCTTGTAGTTTATAATCTATATTGTACTGAAACAATCAATGTAGCTTTTTTTTGTTATTTTAAATTGTAAAACTATGAGTCGCCGAATGTGGCAATTTAAAAAGATAAACCTTACGCCACTGGAAATAAACAAATAAATAAATAAAATAAACTATGGAAATTAAATTATGTCGTACTTCAACGGATTTTTTTTTTTGAATTTACAAAGGAAGCATTTTGGAATACCAAGAAAAAGTCTTTGGAATGCCCAAAAGATATTCTTTGGAACTTGTAAAGCGAATTCTCCAAAATTTCCATGAGAAACCCTTTAGAATGTCCATAGGAGATTTTTTGGGAAGTCCCTGGATTTTTCTTAATTTCAGAAATTCTCCGGAATTTTGCGAGGAATTTTTGGGCATAAGCAAAATTCTTCGAAATTACCGTGGATAATACTTCGTGAATTTCTTCGTGAATCCTTTGGTATTGATGGAAAATCTCCGGAATTTCTAAATAAATTGTTGAAAATTTTCACGAGAATTTATTTGAATTCCCCACCAAAACTGTTTGAGTTTCCACAACAAAAAATGTTTGCAGTCTTTGTAAAAAGCCATTGTAATTTTCATGAAAACTTATTACGAATTTTTTACGAGAAATTTGCAAAAAATTTAACTGAAAATTCTCCATAATTTCCACAGAATATTATTCAAAAAATTCTTTGCAAGAAAAAAAAAAATGCGAGATGAATTAAAAAAATATAGTAGGAAACCATTCTAAATTTCAACAGGACATATATCGGAATGTCCGTTTAAACTTAAAATTATCTCGGGAAATATTGCGGATCTCTGGATTTTTTTTCCATTTTGCGGATTCCGTAAAGTTCTTCCGCAGCTGTCGAAGTTCTTCGGCAGGCTTGAAAATCTTTGAAACCAGTCATTTGGTGTTATCATCGTAGTATGCCATGCGAAACGCCAGAGAAACTGTATGAAGTAACAGCTGCGGTAGTTTATAAATTGATCCGGAAAAGTGAAAGCTTTCTCTGGAACAGCAATAATTCTACATTTTAACGGAGAAATACTCGGGCTTTTTTTTTAACGGGAAAACTTTTGGAATTCAGAAGAATGATCTTGGGATTTCAACAGATGATTATTCAGCGGGAAAATTGCATGAAATTTTCAAGAAAAGCATCGGAATTATCACGGAGAGTTATTTGGAGTACCTGGAAGCTTTCAAGGTTATTAATTGAAAAAAATTTACGAAATTTCCACGCAAAACTTATTGAAATGTAGACTTGACATTCTCGGAATTTCAACTCGAAATTTCTCGAAATTCTGAAAATTCTTAGGTTTTCACAAATTTGAACCGGCGTTCAGACCGAATATTATAGGACAGATTTTAGACAGTGGCGGGCCGATGCAAAAGTGTCGGCGATGGTGGCGCACACCTCTAGGAGGAATCGAATGCAACAGAAATTAAATTACTTTGCCTTAAAATTTGATTTCCGGAGCTATGGACAGAGGATTAAATTTGATTTCCTTTCAAAATGATTTTTGTTTTGTTGGATTTTGTTCAGTTTGATTTAGTTATGTTTAAAATTCGAGTTTTATTTTAATGTTCACATGGAAATGGATTTGAACAGCTGAATTGCTTGAAACGTGGTTGATTTCCATATTTTTCCAATCACATATGATGTTTTGTAAAATTTGGAAAAGTCTACGTAGACTTCAAGGGGAGGGGGAGGGGTTTCGGAAAAGTCTACAAAAGTCTACTAGGGGGGGCGGGGGGTTTTGAAAAGGTGAAATTTCGGTCTACGTGGTTTGTGGACAGCCCCTATTTGAACACTTACCCAAGCTAATTCAGCTAAATGTAGTCATGTAACTACTGTTCTGATGTTAGCCAAATGAGTGTTATAATGAATATTATGCAACCCATTTGATTTGATAACGTTCATTAAAGCACCCATTTCGTTGGTATGGAAAAGTAGGCCGTTTTATGACTCAACAGTGAACTGTAAACCAGATATTATGATCAGGAATTGCAAAAAGTTAATTACAGTCGCCTTTCCACATCTCCATATTGAAGAGACCATCGAGATAAGGAGAGATCGAGGAATTAAAATGGGTAGTAGATGGAAAAAAGCTCGTTGCTATGAAAAACGGTAAAAAACCAAATGTCATTTCTTCTGTCTGATGTGTTTATCATTGCCCCAAGGTTGTCTAGTAGCCTAGAAACTTGAATATATCGACATAGAGAGAGTGAATCCTGAATAAAACATGATCAGAACACATCGAGATAGAGATACCAAGATAGGGAGGTTATCGAGATGCAAAAAGCAAAAATGTATGTAGTTCGTAGGGACGGAGAAAAGGGACATAGGGATATATATCGAGATGTAGAGTGTCGACGGTAATTGGTGCGCGATCGGTGCAGAACATACTCGCGAAATACTAAATCGTGGGAAAATCAATTTAACACGTAAAAGAATTACATAAATATTAATAATGAGCAACAATCCGATCGCTTCGGAAAAATGACTGTCTTACATATTAGGAAATATTCTATGAAGTCTTCGGGTTGGGCCGCCACACAAAATGATCATATAAGGGGCGATTTCTATAGTAATTTCCATACAAGTATCAAACTGCTCGTGCTCAGTCAAATTACAATACATTCAGTTAAAAAATTAGGTTATCGTTCAAGCTTAGGGGAGCGGAACAGTCAAAATTTGAGTCATTCTAAGCTCATGCTCAAATCAGTGACATAGGCAATCAAATGAATTATCTTATAATCTGTTTTACGAAGTTTACGTCGAGCGGTCGTATCTTGTATATAATTCTTCTGATTTTTTTATTTCAGGACCCAGACGATTTGCTTTCAGGAGCTCGAACAATTTGCATTTTAAAATTCGGAGAATTCCTTATTGGAACATGGTTGGTTCCTTATCGGAACGTGGAGAACTCGTTTTCAAAACTCGTACGGTTTCCTACACAGAACTCGAATGATTCCATATAGGAACACAAATACAGTTCCGCATCAAAACACGAAGAATTATTTTAAAGATGACGATTTACTACTCGTGGAAGTGCGGTCAGCTTGCTTCTCGAAATGTTGTCAATTCCATCTCGAAACGAGGATAGAGCCCTTCTCGTAACATGAACAATTCGCTTCTCGCAATTCGGACAATTTGGATCCCGAAACACGGACCATTATCTCGGAACTGCTTCTCGCAATTTCATTAACTTGCTTCTAGGAACTCGGGAACTCAGACATTTTGCACTTTGAAACTTAAGCAATTTGCATTTCGGAGCTTGGAAGATTTTCTTTTGGGAACATGGGAAATTAATCCCTGGAACGCGCATTTTTAATTGATTTTTTGTATCGCGGAGAATTGCTTCTCGGAAAGCGAAGACTTCCTTTTCGAAAAATGGAGAAAGTCCTTCTCGGCACTCGGACAACTTGTCTTTTGTAATGCGGAGAATTTTAACATTGGAACACAAGTAGTTAATCGGAACGCGGAAAATTCGTTATCAAAACAATTTGCTACTCGGAGCTCGGAAAATTTGCTCCACGGAACTCGGAGAATTTCTCATCGAAACACAAATATAGCTCCTTATCAAAAGGCGAAGAATTCCTTCTAGGAAGACGATTTTACTACTCGCGAAACTTGGACAATTTGCTTTTCGCAACTCAAACAATTTGGATCTAGAAACTCGAACCATTCACATCTCGAACAGCTTCTCACAATTCGGACTACTTGCTTCTTAGAACTTGAAGTATTGCATCTTGTTACTCGTACAATGTGCATTCTGAAACTCAGACAATTTGCATTTTGGAGCTTAGAAGATCTGCTTTTAGGAAAATGAATCCTTAGAACGCGAGTAATTTATTTTTGGACCGCGGAGAATTCCTTCTCTGCAGGCGGAAACTTATCGAAACAAGAAAAAAATTATGTGAAAAAATCCTTCTTGAAAGTTGGACATCTTTTGTTTAGGAATTTTTAGGAGTATTCATCATTTCAACACGGATAGTTCCTCATCAGAACGCGGAGAATCCGTTTTCAAAAGTCGGACGATTTGCGACTCAGTACTGAAACATTGCGACGCAGAATTACGTAACGGAAACACACAATTGCGGAATTGCGTCTCACAATTCGAGCAGCTTGCTTCTGAGAACTCGGACTAATGCATCTCGGAATTTGAGGAAGGGTCGGAACCCATCTGGCCGAAAGTCATTTTGCTGAAAAGGTCATTTGGCCGAATAGTACATTTGGCCGAATAGGACATTTGGCTGAATAGAACTTTTGGCCGAATAGGTCATTTAGCCAAGCAGGCCATTTGACCGAATAGGTCATTTGAAAAGTGAGAAATGAGGTGTAAAAAATGAGACGTCTCACTACTTATTTCCCACTTCTCACTGTGAAACGTGAGCATTACGAAGTGATGGACCGCGGAGAATTCCTTCTCTGAAGGCGGAAACTTATCGAAACAGGAAAAAAATCCCTCTTGGAAGTTGGACATCTTTTGTTTAGGAATTCGGAGTATTCATCATTGGAACACGGATAGTTCCTCATCAGAACGCGGAGAATCCGTTTTCAAAAGTCGGACGATTTGCGACTCAGAACTAAAACTTTGCGACGCAAAATTACGTAACGGAAACACACAAATATAGTTCCTTATCCAAACACGGAGAATTCCTTCTTGCAAGGCGATTTGCCGCTCGCGGAACTTGTACAATTCGCTTCTGGAACGCGGAACTGCGTCTCACAATTCGGGCAGCTTGCTTCTAAGAACTCGGACTAATGCATCTCGGAATTTGGGGAAGGGTCGGAACCCATCTGGCCGAAAGTCATTTTGCTGAAAAGGTCATTTGGCCGAATAGGACATTTGGCCGAATAGGACATTTGGTCGAATAGGTCATTTGACCAAACATGTCATTTGGCCGAGCAGGACATTTGGCCGAATAGGTCATTTGAAAAGTGAGAAATGAGGTGTGAAAAGTGAGACGTCTCACTTCTCACTACTTATTTCCCACTTCTCACTGTGAAAAGTGAGTAGTGCGAAGTGAGAAGTGAGACGTCTCACTACTCACTTCTCACTTCTCATAGTGAGAAATCAGAAATGAGGAAAGAGAAGTGAGACGTCTCAATTCTCACTCCTCATTTTTAACTTCCTCACTTTTTACTTCGCACTACTCACTACTATCTCTTCTAACCGTAAAATGTGAGTACTGAGAAGTGAGTGGGACGTACCACTACTTTCGGCCACCGCCGCCGCCGACGACGATTTTCGGCCCGGCGCACATCTCTAACTGGTTCTTCTCCTTCATCGCTCAAGTCACACTCGCCGTCCGGTGCTTCGGACTGCGGCGGCTGTCACCCAAAACTAAATATTCCATTAGCACATAATAAATCCCCCCATGGCCGTCCCGCTCCAGCCTGCGCCACCCCAAAGAAATCAATAATCACAAAACCATAACAACTATCACAACTTTTATCTCTTGAGCCTCTCCCGTCCCCTTAACTTTCCTCGCTTTCGACTCCTCATTCGCTTCCCACAACGACGGATCAATGATGGCCTTGATGTATTTTCCCTTACGCTGCTGACGCGGCTTAATTCTTCATTCCCTGACCCTGTTTTGGGCCTGTGAAGATCGCTCCAGGGCGAGCAAGGAGTTAAAAGTTAAAAATCCTCAATGCCTTACGGAGGAGAGCCGAGCCGCGGCCGCCTCCCAACCCGTTTGCACCGTTTTAATCCTATCAAAATGTCAACCGAGAAAGACCATTTAACGATTACCTAATGAGCGTCGCTCAAAGCTCAATCACGGCGTGTTTCTGCGCTGCGAGGTTCCGATTCGGCCGATCATCTACATCTCAATCAAAATGATGAACGCCTACCTCGTGGTTCCCACCTTTTCCTACCGCCAGTCGTTCCGAACTCGCTCGGTCGCTTGTTTGTTTAGGAAATCGTCGATTTCGGTCCGCTCTTTCGGAACGAACGAAAATCCAATCCGTAAGCTGATTAAGCGATTACTGTCTCAATATGTGACTTTATCACAGCAATCTATTAATCTCGCACCACTCTCGTCGATCGGGTTCGGAGGAGAACCGTCGCACAGCCGGCCGTCAGATGTTGCGCTGCTTTTGGATTCGAGACAGTTGTTGCTGCGTCGCGTTGAATTAGGAGCTCATTAACTATTTTTAGACTCGGTTTAATCGGTGATGATCCGAAATAAACGCGTCATTTAGTTGCGAATAAATGGTCATCGCAAACGAAGTCACGTGGTTCGACGAAGATCCCCAGCCGCCTTCGATTCGCATCGAATCTCATGACAAGCGGCTGTCGTCGGTAAGGTAGTTCAGTAGCCGTGCGGCGTAAACAAAGCCAACGAAAAGAAAAGCGCACAATCGCAACGTTCCGGCTGCGGGGCAGCGGTTCAGAAATGCGCAGCAGCGCTAGTCCGAAGCGTACCGACCACCACCTCCGAAATAATTAGGGCTACAAAAGACTTAAACGTCCGACTAGAGCTGGACGGAGATAAGCAGAGCCATCAGCCCGATTGCGCGACGACCGGAGGCAGGAGAACGCGCGCGCGGGAAAGGGTGCGAGCAATGCGCACATGATACGTGCGAGTGTGTTCGCTTGGATAATTATATCGTGCGAGGCCGGTCCGCAGAGAGCCCGAAGTTGGGCTGCACGCACAGTAGGCTCTGCGTCTCGACTTCATTCATCAGGCGGGTTTGTGGTAAACAGACAACAACAATAATAACACCAACATATCGTCAGTTCGCCGTGATGTGTGAGGTTAATGAGAGAATGCTGTCTTGCTGTACGGCAACAATGTTGAGGTTCTGTGCGTTAATTGAGGGGGATCCTCGAGAGAAAAGGGCGATTGTTTTTCGAGGAAGCATTTAACTCATGAGGCGATGAGTAACGAGTAGCGTGGAATGATAGATAAAGCGGAGTAGCTCATTTGGACTTTTTGAAGAATGATTCTGGCATCACTGCCGGTGTGCAGTTTTTGACAGATCGTTTCGTTCAGCGTTCCAACGTTTGCCTCGAAGGGAAACCTGGCAACCTGCAGGTGCATCCGCCCGACAGTGAAAATGAGTGAAAAGACATAACAAAGCATTTAATAAACCACCTTTTAACAACATTAATTAAATACAAATAACAATAAATTTCACCGAAATAAAGCCAACGAACCGAAATTCTAAAGCGCACACCGCGTCTCCCCGCGCCGGCCGGCCGCTGGCTGTATTGTAAGGCGAGGGAGCACTGACAAACCGAGCGGTCGCTCGCGATCCGAACCCAAATCCCACAGGAAATCCTTCGCTGAGCAGCGTCTCCCTTGGCCACCACTTGACGAATATGTGAATTGTATGTACATATTAAAACCACTTTTTCACGGTTCGTTAAGTAAGCGTTCTTTTGCACCGTCGTCGTCGTCATCGTCGAACCACCGTGTGGGTCTCTCGTTCTTCTTCTCCTGACTGCGACTGAAACTTTTCCGCCAGAATGTGCGCACACACTGCGCGCCTGCGAATTAACATTTTATAATCATAATTTTATTTTCGTTAATAAACAAGACAGCCAAGGCGACGGGGTTGCATCGCTTGACGTGAGCTGGGCTCGATGCGTTCGTTAAGCGCTTCGTCAAGTGCAGTAGGCCAAGCCGCCGCCGCCGTCGCCGTAGTCGCAAGGGAGACGGATTACTGTGTTGATTGTTGTTGTTATTGCTGTTCTCATTACTGTGGCAGAGCGGTTAATTTGAGTGCGATCGCGGACACGATAGCCGTCATTAGCGGGTGAGTTTCTGTTTCGAGTTTAATAAACAATGTGTCGATAAAATTCCTGGTTCGCGTCGCTTAATTTGTTTGCTTGGACAGGCTAATTACGGCCATCGGAGATGGGAACTGTGATAGCTGCGTGGCCGAAATAGGTTGTAAGGCGCACTTTTTGACTGAACCTGGAACCTGTTGCTGATGCAGTTTCGGTGAAAACGATTTCAATCTCATTAAACTCGGCACTTGGAAATCCTTGACACAATCAACTGAGTTCACACGCCACCCATTTAATCGACGCTTAATTGCCGTGAAGCCAGCGCTAGGAGCTATAAAACTAGGGAAACCACAAATCGTTAAACGATACTTTGCCTACATGATCGTCGCCTTCGGACCGCACCTCCTGCCGTCGTCAGCCGGAGCCGCCCCCAGAGAAGGGATTAAACGTTCGCTTTAGCTTTTGATTTATCTAATTAGAGCTGCAATACCGTACCGCATAACTCGAACGGGATCACAGTAACCGCAAGTACTAAACCGGGTTGCTTTGCTTTGGTGTAATGAGGTTTCGTTCGTTTCTGCAAATGACAGGAGCGGTACCGTGCTGCCAGCGCGCCGAACGAGGGGTGTCGAGTGCGTTTGTTCAGAATGGATGCTAAATGCAACAAATTACAAATTCAGAGCTTAATTGCAATCGAGAAACATGCCGCGTCGGTGTGGTGTGGCTCGATGGTTGATTTTTATCGGGCTTTAATTGGCACCAACACTGTTGGCTCAGAGCCGAAGTGATGTTGTGGTGCGAACGGGATCCGCTCGATGAACAGGTTGCGGCAGGGGCGGAACTGTGCTGCAGAGTTGCGAGGCAACCGAGCGCAATTTGTTGCAAGAATGGATATTGCGGCAGCAGCATCGATTGGATTGTTTACATTTCAGCAGCGCGTCGTTAGTCGATTCCAAAAGCTAGGAAACTTACCGAAACAAAACTGTTCCGGAGAGGGGTGTTCTTACCGGCGGGAAATCAGTGGACAGGAAGCCCTAATGGACGTAATTTGCAAGGCCAAATGGGGGAAGCGTCACGGCAGGGAGCTTCCACAAGTGGTACAGCAAATTGGCTAGTAAAAATGTAAATTACCCATCAAACGTTGTGAGTTGCAGCTTAAGTCAGCCGCCCTGAAGGGGCGTAAATAGGCGACGCCCCGCTCAGAATTCTAGGCACACAACCTTTCTTGTCGTGCAAAGCGGAGCAAGGCATCAACCTCCAACAAAGACGCAAAACGGCGACGACGGCGGCGGAGGACGTTTTACACTCTCCTTCTCGAGGCATCCAGCCGTGCGCTAGGGGCCATCCAGAAACCACGTGGTCATATTTTTGAAGATTTTCAACCCCCCCTCCCCCCATGTGGCTTATCGTGGTCATTTGGCTGACCCCCCCTCCCCCCCTTTGACCACGTGGTTTTTTTTTCAAGTACTAAAATTTAAAAAAAACCTTATATAACAAAACATATGGTTAATCCGATCAATTTTGAAGAGAACAATTTCAGTCGAGTCAAAATCAAACTAAACCCAGCATGGAATTTATAAATTTTCATGAAGTCGATAATTTTGATGATGCTATCATGCTATAATGTGTATCAGGTATTAGGATATCTAGAGTTCGCACACCTTCAATGCATCAGGAGGATACAAAAAAATGTGGACTTGCGAATATCTTATAAAAATTTCAAGAAAAATTAATAATGGTTCAGAAATTTTCCAAAATATCCCTATATTTTTATTTTATTTTTATTTTTTCATTAGTGTTTTTTTAAATAACTATAAGGTTCATCACTGAATATCCCTATAGATTCCTTCTATATAGATTATTATTTTGGAGTTCGAATCATTCGATTTATCCAATTAACCAACTTATGAATGATGTATGATATAATATCCCAGTGGGTCCATTGGGTTGATATGACTTCAATTATTATTTATACAAGCTACTACAGACTTTTTAGGTTATACAAAACGTCCTGGAAGTCGTAATGTTTGAACTACTTGATCATTCAAGTCCGTGAACCCAGTGCTTCTAAGGCCCTACAAAAACAGTTTGCGAACAAACCTCATAGTCATTGTGCAACTTGATGTTGACTCAAGATAATTTTGGGAACCTTGTCTCTTGGATCTCATGGTAATGGAAATTAGAATCATATGCTTATTTCATCGGATTGGGTATACACCGATGATGAGAACTTTGCAAATGTCTTGATTGATCTGGTAGATTATTAATCACTGGCTTAACGTTCAGGCTGGCCCATCTTATCTGACCACCCATCTGTTCAGAATGATTCAAACATTTAAACTTTATTTACATGCTCTTAGAATCGAAATCTTCCCAAGGTTTCGGATATCTGAGTTTTCATGGTCAGTCAAATTTGAGCTCCCTTATTTTTTCTGTAAAGCCAATATCTAGATGAACAATTTTGCTGATGAAAATGGTGGCCTAGTTCTCTTTTGTGATTTTGTGACAATCTAAAACGCTGGGCATATATGACCCATCGTTCCTGAAAGGGTTGAGATTTCAATCGTTATTATAACACTATTTTTTAACCTAGATTGTTTTAGGAATTAGATTGTTTTTTCTGGAACACTGGCACTTTTTTCATATCGCAGGAATCTCCTTAGTTCTAAGACCCTTTTATGAATTTAAAAAGCATTTTATTTAGAATTTCATGTTGATTTTTTAAATGCAAGCTTCTCTATGTCATAACCTTTTTCATGCGAACTACTAGAATTTTGTGCCTTTAGAACATTTAGGTGCAATATTTTTTTTTTCGATAATTAATTATTCAATGTCATAAAAACTAGGCTTCTTAAACCTAAATTATTGCCTACATTTATTGCTTGGATTAATTTTAAATTCCAAGATATTCTTAATTTTCAAGAATAACTATTCTGGAGATGCAAGGGAAACCCTTCGGAATATTAATAAGAAATTCTTCGGAGTCTCCCGGACAATCTTTAGAATTTCAACGACATTTTTTCCGAAATTCTGTGGAAGAGTTCCGAAAAATGCTAGAACTAGAAGAATCCATAGAAGGATCCGAAACGTATATTTATACATTATTCGGAATATGCCAAAATATTTCCGATAGAAATCCCTAAGATTTTCCAGTAGAAAATCGAGAAAAGTTCATCTGAAACACCAATCATGAATTTCCCGAGGAAATTTCGATGTTTTTACAAGTGGAAATAACGAAAAAAATGTATTTTTGTAGTACTTGTAAAGATTGTACTTTTGAAGCATTTCCAGTAGAAATTCCTTAAAAAATTATATCAAAATTTTAAAGATTTTCTGATGTAAAAATTCCTTAAACCTTCCAAATCATTTCCTGTGCATCTTTGCATGGTAAAGATTTGAAGCAATGCTTAGCTGAACCTACAAAGAAATCAAAATGACATCCCGAAGAAGAATGAATTCCCGATGAAATTTTGAAATGATTTCTGGTTCAAATTTAAAAAAAATGAACCATGAGAATTCTAAAGATTTTTTCTTTGAAAATCCAAAAAAAATTTTGGAGATAATCCATAGACTCTTTCGTGGAAATTCTAAATAATACCTCGAATAAAAAATACTTGGGAAATTTTAAAAAATGTGATAGAATTCACAAAGAGCGTAAAAAAGTATTCCGAAAAAATTTCATTTCAAAATTCCAAAATTGAAAAAAAAAAATCAACGGAAATATCAAAGTGCTTTTCAACTTAGTATATTCTATTAGCATTTCCTCAGTTATAAATTGAAAGCTTTTATATGCCAGCCATTGCACGATTATATATCTTGTACACACAAAAAATAAACATAGTTTCACAGAAGGTTTTACACTTTTTCTTTGAAAAGTGATTCGTTTTCTTGAAAATAAAAGTAAAAATAGTCTCAGTCAAATTATTTTTTCATTTCCAAAGTGTTTTCCTGCTATCTCCAGAAGTAAAATTGAAAGTTCTTCCATTCAATTTCAAAACTGTAAAACTGTCAAAACATTAAATGATAAACCTTGGTGAAAAGCAGAACAAAAATTAACCGTCCTTCAGTCATGTTCACAATGGAATATCAGATGGTATAAATTAATTAAAATCTATTATATATTTTTCTGCATATGAACTATAACTCTTTATTTATCATGAACCGAACTTCAGAATTATCACATGTACGTGATTAAACAACGCTAACATACAAAATTACCAGCCTATAAATATTTATCTTATCTCGAATTACTTATGTGAATTTTGTCCATTAATTTATCGAAATAACTCATAGTGCTTCAAATTTGAAGCTGTCATCTCTCTCGACTCTCTTTTCGTCATTTTCCGCTCAGTATACAAAAGCGACAATTGTCATTTTTTTTGTTCCGGATTTGTTCGGTGGTGCCTCGGAATTAACTTTTTGCAGATTTTGCCGTGAAGTTCCTGCGTTTATGCAGACAGCAATATGGAACCGGAAGGTAGGTCTTTTTTCATATAAACAAAGTGAAAATAACCGGTATCTATAGTACAAAACGAAACTACCGGAAATGTGCTGATTCAATTGCTACCCAACCATCCAACTCACACTTTCATGCCCCAAAAAAGTGCTGGTTTTGCTGGTTCAAATAATAGCACATCAAGTTTAATGTTTACAGAATACTTTAAAGATTTTCTAATTCTTCAATTTCAGATAAATTGCCAGTTTGGGCACTCCCCGACGAGCCCCGAGCAATCCCCATGATTGGCAGGAAAAATATGCCGCAATGTCTATAGCTCATCTCGATGGCTGCGCATCACAATTCATTGGCTGGTTATTGTCAATATTTTAAAATCCTCTATGTCAATTTTCTAAAATCCTATGTGAAGTTTAAAATAAACAAACAAAAATAATACTATTAATCCATATAAATCTTCAAAGGAAAAACATTAATGGAGGGTAAAGGGTGGGAAATTCTGATTTGGGGAAAGAACAGCTTCGTTTTAGTATGAAAATAAAAACACTTTCTTATTTATAGTGTGACCTTCTTGGTTTGACAGTACAAACTTTTAATTTCAGAGTGGCATGCAATTTTTGATCAATGGGTGTAACAAAAGTTTGCGTACTTTTATTTTAAACATTTGCAACTCTCTACGAAAAAGAACCAACGAAACTTTTCATTTTAACCAACGGCTTTTTCAATTTTATAAATGATTTTTCTTTCTGTGTAGCAAGTGCGATGTATACACTATACCTAGGGTGTCGAGAATGTTTCCCACCCGAAAACATCCTAGACAGGAACGAGAATCGAACTCGTCATCTCCGGATTGGCAATCCTCGCAAGGCTAACTGGAGACTGAACATTTTGCTCAGTACACTCCTTAAATTGCTCGAAAAACTTCTTTTATAAATGAAGAAGAATTTCTGGTGAAGATTCGGAAGATCTTGTCGAAGAAATTCATTAGAATGTTTTTCCCCCGAAAATTATATGTATTTCCCACGGGACTGTTTTTAATTTTCAGACAGAATTCACATGGAATTTTTTTCGAGGTTTTAAGGAACATTTTCGGAATTAACACTGGAGATATTGTTTTTTTCATTATCAATTTGTAGCAAAATTTCCAAGCAAAATTTTTCAGGGCGAATTCTTCAAAAAAATCTGAATGCCAGAACATTATCAGGATTGTATGAAGTAATGTCAAAGTTTTTACAGGAAATTTCTTTACTTTATTTTTCCTGAATATCCACAAGAAATTCTTTTGAATTTTTCTTCTTAAGATTTTTTCTTGGATTATTGAAAAAAAACATGAACATTTTTCAAAATTATAGCTGCAGTCCGCTGATGCAAAAGTGTCGGCGGCGTGATGTCAAAAACCATCTGCGGCGGAATTTCTCCTTTCCAATTTTTTTTTGTGGAAATTGAGACTGAATGGCAACTTGTTTTTTCGTTTATTTTTGTATGGATATAGGATCTTAGGCTGAGATGGTCAAATAATGCAGTATGCATCGGCGTTGCGACCGACGCTGCGTTATCGATTTTTCTCGATGCACACCTACGTCTTTTTAACGCTGAGTTGAAAAGACGCTACGTGGGCATCGGTCCTTAGATGCGCTTTGCGTTTAATGATTAAATCATTGAATTTTAATGATTTGTATTTTTTACACCGCTATTGTTATTCACCAAAAGTTTTTCTTGTATAAAAAAAAACACGTGGTTCGAGAGCAACCCCCCCCCCTTGTGGCTTATCGTGGTCATTTTCCAAACCAACACCCCCCCCCCCCCATTTATGACCACGTGGTTATTGGACGGCCCCTAACATTTGCTGCTCGATGCTCCGTAAGAGCCCAGTTAATGAGTTTAATAATGTGCGGTTTATGTTTATGTAAATGCACCCCGAGCGTGTATCATATGTGTGCAGTGTGCGAAGGGTCTCCCATCAGATCCGAACAGGACTGGCGTTGACTGCGAACTGACAGTTCGCAGTACAGCCATCGTCTCCGAGCTACACCCCTGCTGTGAGTGAAAGAATTGCTCGGATCGCTTCCGACAAACTGCACAAATTTGTGCTCAAACATTTAAGTGCGGTTTAACGACTGTTTCCCACTAAACGTTCGCCAGCCGAGCCCGGGCGGTACAAATTTACAGCAATTAGGCAGCAAATACCGCATTATGTCGCGTTGTTGTTGCTCTCCCCCTTTCCGATCCGGAGCAGGGCTGCCACATCAACTCTGCTCATGTGTCACTCGTTCTTTTGCCGTTGTTGACCGATTATCTTGCTTATCTATCAAAAAAGTGCACAACGGAACACCCCTTGAAGCCTGTGGCCGTTGTTAACTCTGTATGTCAAACCCGGGCGCTGCGTGATAGACGAGGAGCACAGCCACGGACCGCTGCTTATCAGCCGCCACCGATCGCGACTCCTCCCCTCGCGCACCCTCTGCACGTTCAGGAAATGTTCTATCCTGCGGCCGGTGTTTGCGACACTTCCGGTTCCAGCCATGGGAACCGTTTCACTTTTTATTGCCGTAATTGCATGTCCCAAAAGTCCGAAGCTGCAGCAAACGAAACCACACAATCGGCGGCCGCCGCTGACTGATCACGAAGGGGCTCATTACCGTGCTAACATTTTATTTACATACCAAAGTGGTCCGGGCACCCCCAACTCCCAGGTGACCTTTTCTACCAAATGCCGTCCAGCAGAAGCTAATCCACGAAAACAAACCGAAATCAGAATCAAAGCCCCGAAAAATGTTCGGCCTGTCCGTGCTACAAATTCCGGTCGGTCTTCCGGTTTTTTCTTTAGTTTCGTTTCGGGCATCAATCAAAACGCCCTTCGGGGCAAATTGCCTCGCCCTCCGATGCCGAGGTTTCCTTTTTGACTTTCGGCAAGGTACGGATAGGAAATTGGCCTATCCGAGTGGGGACGGACCCGGACCCAAGAAAGCTAACCCAAAGACGGGATGCGGAGCAAAACACCGAAACACGCAAAGGTTTGGCTCCGAATTCGTTCCAACTCTGCCGGACTGGGATAGATGTGGATACGAAACGGACATTCCTCGCGATCGTCCAACAATTAACGTTTAACGCAAACAAAAGATTAATAATTTCTGGAGTGCAGAGGTTGCTGCGACCGCGGATTTTCGAACGCAGTGTATCGCAGTAGCCGCACAGAGACAGCGTTCGCTTTCGTGTTCGTTCTATCGAAAGCTGAAACATCGTGGAAGGGAACGGACGGAGCGACACAAATATGGGAATGAAACAAATTATAATCTTTTAGTTTTTGAAGGTAAATTTATAAATTCGTTACTTCCTTCCTTCCTTTGCCGTGTTTTCGAGAACGATAATTGGAAAGGACTACCGGTTGCGGTCGAAGGGGAGAGAGCACGCCGTTCGAAAAGAAGGGGCTACTGCTGGGACTTGCGGTGGGCAGCTCATTAATGCGGTTGAGTTCTGTGCACTTTGTTGTTTTGTTTTGAGTTGGTTAGTTGGAAGTGGAATGAGCGAGCGTTGGTTTGGTCATTGCTGTTCAAATTGGCTTCATGGTCTTTCGATGTTTGTTTGAAAACACAGACAGTCGGGGACTGGGTCGTCAGAAGGCTCACAATGTTCAAGCTGGCTTGTGAGTCCTGTCAGGAGGAGGATATCAAATAGGAGGAAGGGCCGTTTGGTCGAAACTCATTCGACAAGAAGCCACTTGGCCAAAGAACACTGCGGCCGTAATCTGAGATAGTGACATGTACGCCATTTTTAAAAAATGGACGATTTGGGATGTGGGACTAAAGATCAAAAGGTCAAAATGTCGAATGAACAAATTTAAAAAATCTTCAATGTAAACTACCTGATTTAGACAAAATGTTGAACAACACTCCTCTGAATTAAAATCTAAAATCTAGAGGTTCGGAAGCCTCCAGTTCCCTACCAAGAGGCTTGGAGATATCCTGCCAAAGGGCTCGGAAGCCTCCTGCTATGAGGCTAGGAAGCCTCCTTTCAATAGACTCAGAAGCTGCGTTGCAAGAGGCTCAGAAGCCCCCTTTCAAGAGGCTCGGAAGCCTCCTTTTAAAAGGCTTGGAAGTCTCCTTTCAAAAGGCTCGGAGTCCTCCTTTCAAAAGGCTCCGAAGCCTCCTTTCAAAAGGCTCGGAAGCCTCCTTTCAAAAGGCCCGGAAGCCTCCTTTCAAGAGGCCCGGAAGCCTCCTTTCAAGAGGCCCGGAAACCTTCTTTCAAGAGGCTCGGAAGCCACCTTTCAAGAGGCTCGGAAGCCTCCTTTCAAGAGGCTCGGAAGCCTTCTTTCAAGAGGCTCGGAAGCCACCTTTCAAGAGGCTCGGAAGCCTCCTTTCAAGAGGCTCGGAAGCCTCCTTTCAAGAGGCTCGGAAGCCTCCTTTCAAGAGGCTCGGAAGCCTCCTTTCAAGAGGCTCGGAAGCCTCCTTTCAAGATGCTCGGAAGCCTCCTCTCATGAGACTTGGAAGCCTCCTTTCAAGAGTCTCGGAAGCTTCCTTTCAAGAGGCTCGGAAGCCTCCTTTCAAGAGGCTCGGAAGCCTCCTTTCAAGAGGCTCGGAAGCCTCCTTTCAAGAGGCTCAGAAGCCTCCTTTCAAGAGGCCTCGGAAGCCTCCTTTCAAGAGGCTCAAGCCTCCTTTCAAGAGGCTCAGAAGCCTCCTTTCAAGAGGCCTGGAAGCCTCCTTTCAAGAGGCTCAGAAGCCTCCTTTCAAGAGGCTCAGAAGCCTCCTTTCAAGAGGCTCGGAAGCCTCCTTTCAAGAGGCTCAGAAGCCTCCTTTCAAGAGGCTCAGAGCCTCCTTCAAGAGGCTCAAGCCTCTTTTCAAGAGGCTCAGAGGCCTCCTTTCAAAAGGCTCAAGCCTCCTTTCAAGAGGCTCAGGCCTCCTTTCAAGAGGCTCAAGCCTCCTTTCAAGAGGCTCCCGAAGCCTCCTTTCAAGAGGCTCAGAGCCTCCTTTCAAGAGGCCCGGAAGCCTCCTTTCAAGAGGCCCAGCCTCCCTTCAAGAGGCCTCAGAAGCCTCCTTTCAAGAGGCTCAGAAGCCTCCTTTCAAGAGGCCTGGAAGCCTCCTTCAAGAGGCTCAGCCTCCTTTCAAGAGGCCTCAGAGCCTCCTTTCAAGAGGCCTGGAAGCCTCCTTTCAAGAGGCCTCAAGCCTCCTTTCAAGAGGCCTGGAAGCCTCCTTCAAGAGACTCAGAAGCCTCCTTTCAAGAGGCTCAGAGCCTCCTTTCAAGAGGCCTCCAGCCTCCTTTCAAGAGGCCTGGAAGCCTCCTTTCAAGAGGCCTCAAGCCTCCTTTCAAGAGGCTCAGCCTCCTTCCAGAGGCTCAGGCCTCCTTTCAAGAGGCTCAGAAGCCTCCTTTCAAGAGGCTCAGAGCCTCCTTTCAAGAGCTCAGAAGCCTCCTTTCAAGAGGCTCAGAAGCCTCCTTCAAGAGGCCTCACAGCCTCCTTTCAAGAGGCCTCGAAGCCCTCCTTTCAAGAGGCTCTGGAAGCCCTCCTTTCAAGAGGCCTGGAAGCCTCCTTCAAGAGGCCCAGCCTCCTTTCAAGAGGCCTCAGCCTCCTTTCAAGAGGCTCAGAGCCTCCTTTCAAGAGGCCTCCAGCCTCCTTCAAGAGGCTCAGAAGCCTCCTTTCAAGAGGCTCAGGCCTCCTTTCAAGAGGCCCGGAAGCCTCCTTTCAAGAGGCTCAGAAGCCTCCTTTCAAGAGGCCTGGAAGCCTCCTTTCAAGAGGCTCAGCCTCCTTCAAGAGGCCTGGAAGCCCTCCTTTCAAGAGGCCTGGAAGCCCTCCTTTCAAGAGGCTCAGAAGCCCTCCTTCAAGAGGCTCAGAAGCCTCCTTTCAAGAGGCTCGGAGAGCCTCCTTTCAAGAGGCTCAGGCCTCCTTTCAAGAGGCCCGGAAGCCTCCTTCAAGAGGCCTGGAAGCCTCCTTTCAAGAGGCCCGGAAGCCTCCTTTCAAGAGGCTCAGAAGCCTCCTTTCAAGAGGCTCAGAAGCCTCCTTTCAAGAGGCTCGAGCCTCCTTTCAAGAGGCTCAGAAGCCTCCTTTCAAGAGGCCCAAGCCTCCTTTCAAGAGGCCCGGAAGTCTCCTTTCAAGAGGCTCAGAAGCCTCCTTCAAGAGGCCTGGAAGCCTCCTTTCAAGAGGCCTGGAAGCCTCCTTTCAAGAGGCTCAGAAGCCTCCTTTCAAGAGGCCTGGAAGCCTCCTTTCAAGAGGCTCAGAAGCCTCCTTCAAGAGGCCTGGAAGCCTCCTTTCAAGATGCTCGGAAGCCTCCTTTCAAGAGCCTCGGAAGCCTTTTTCAAGAAGCTCAGAAGCCTTCTTTCAAGAGGCTGGAAAGCCTCATTTCAAGAGGCTTGGAAGCCTCCTTTCAAGAGGCTCGGAAGCCTCCTTTCAAGAGGCTCGGAAGCCTCCTTTCAAGAGGCTCGGAAGCCTCCTTTCAAGAGGCTCGGAAGCCTCATTTCAAGAGGCTCGGAAGCCTTTTTCAAGAAGCTCAGAAGCCTTCATTCAAAATGTTGATAAGCGTCCTTTGAGCCAAACGACCATTTAGGCCAAATGACATATTCGGCTAAACGACAGTTTCGGATGAATGATCCGTTCGGTCTTATATCTCTTTCTGCCAAACGTCCATTCTAACCAAACGTCATTTTCGGCAAACGACACTTTTAGCCCTTTCTGCTAAACAACGAGTTCGGCCAGACCGCATTTTCGGCCAAATGACATATGCGTCCAAACGACTTTTTCAATAAAATGTCCTTTTCGGTCAAACGATACTTTTGCCCAAACGTTACTTTTACCCGATCGATTTTCGGCCAAAACTTTTTCAGCCTTATAACTATTTCGATCAAACGTTCAATTCGGTCAAGTAGAATTCGACTAAACTACGTGCGGCCTAACGTGTTATTCGGCCAAATGAGTATCCGACAAACCCTCCCTTAGAGCTGTGGATTGCTTAAAAACACTTTTGGCACCACTGCATTAGACTATCAAACAAGTTTTGAACACCTTCATGACTTGTTGTGAAAATCCTAGCGATTGTAGAGCGTTGAATTTCCCGCAAACCGACAGCGGCGTCATTACTGCCAAAAATGTGCGCCTATGAATATCTTAACGAAGTCAGTTTATATTTTTTAGCAAATTTATTACAACCATCCAAGATCACGATAGCATCAATCTTCATTTTCATAAACAACTCGAACCCGCACCTCCAATGCTGCTCCTCAATCACCATCACAATAAACTGCTACCAGGCTACCAGTTTTTTTGCCATTTTGCTACGAGAGATAACGCCAGACCGGGGCGAGGGTGCCAACTACCTGACAGCCGCTAGTCCCATTTATGAGACAAAACGCGAAATTATTCATTTCGCAGAGCATCATCATCGTCAACTCACCGTGGATAATCTATCGCATCGCAACGGTTCACGGCGCTCTGCTGCAGCGGACCACCACCGCACCGACCGGACTCTCATTGTCCATGATTCATGTAAAATGCGGACGTGTTTTATTTGTAGCTGCGGATTAATAAAACGGTTTTTCAACAACTTTTCTTCGTCGTCGCGTCTCGAAGCGCCTCGGCACCCGCGAGCTGCCCTTTTTTCGCGCGATCGTCGTCACTGCACCGATATGGTGCTCGACGCTGGCACAGAAGGTGGTGTTCCTGTTCAAGCAACGAGTTAATTAAATTACGATGCCACGTCCCGCAGACCACCGCAACATACGTCGATCGTCGTTGGACAAGTGCAATTTCTACCATTTCGATGCAGTGTGGTTAGGGATGCCCCGTTTCTTGTTGATCATTTTGTTTATTAATTTCTACGCAGATCATTTGATCAATTTATCGACTGATCGAAATCTTGGAACGATTATCCAAATTTCTCGATTTTAGGTACTGATCATGGATTATCAATGATCAATGAGCGGACACCCCTATTTACGCTACTATGTCCCGTTCGACAGCATAAGACGAGAACATAATGCGATCCAATATTTCCGCTCGCTTTTCGCGATGCGTTCTGATGTTCGTCGTGAGAAATTATGCTTCAGCTGAAAGGAAGATATTATTTTATTAATGATGATTAATTAGTACCGTAGCAACTTGATCAAGCCCCGCTTCGATGTTAAATAGATTGTGATCTACTTCTCCTTTGCATCATCGTATAGATTTTTTTTTTGTTTCGAGTCGATGAACTGCTCGAACAGTTGTTGGTCGGAGCCATCTTTCACAATCCAGAAGAAATTTCTTCACAACAAATGAGAGTAGGAAGTGCGAACCACGTGTTTTCCTCTCCGTCTTGTAGCCACATTCGACGATCACGATTGATCAACGATCGATAACCGGGAAATAATTGAATTTTCATGACACTGTTTCCGTTATTGATCATAAGCGACAACTAAAACTCAAAGTGTCCGGTTGGCAACCCTTCCTCATCAGAACCACTAAGAACGTTGGTCGGTCGACTGACGGATGCACGCGATCTAATAATGAAACTTCTCCCGCGTGATTACGATTATGATGATGATGAAGATGACGACCGATTTGTGCACCACTTTTAGGCTCACAAATTTGCTCACATTATTAACTCCGTTCCGTACACTTTCTGTGTGTGTGCACAAGGTTTTCCGATTCACCGTTTTACCGAGTCGGTTCGTTTTGTTCGAAACCCTTCAACCGTGATAGCGCGCGGGGTCTCTCGTTTAGTTCATCATTCAGCTCTCCCTCCCCCACCCGCTCACTCAATGAACGACAGCTTCGTGTTTATTCGAGCCGGTGACAAGCGCGGTGTCATCATCATCAATAGACATAGACCGCTGTCATCATTGAAACGCAGTATGAAAAAAAATTATAGCCCGGGACATCCTGGCTACGATCTGGCGATGGGCTAAACAATAGGATGTCAATAGGCTGTGTTTATTGTTGCAAACACTTTCTTCCTGAACTTACTCACAATGAAGAGCACTCTCTGATGGGGACGGACCGACCGGTGGCAGCGGCAATAACAAAAGTCATAAATATCATATTTTTGACCCGACCTCGCTCGCCGCCGCCGCCGTGGTCACTTTTCATTTTCAGGAAGAAAGTGCGGTGCTGCGTGCGGCTATCATCGTCGTCGTATTCGTCGCCTACTTTGTGGCTTCGCATCACCACCATCATCATCATCGCCGCCTGATGCAATAAATTTCAACAAGGCTGCATGCAGCAGCAAAGCAGGCGAAGAAATATGAGGCACCTGTTTTTTGCCGTTTCGTTTCTGTATGTGGAAATGGGATTAACTCGAGGGTGACTTCATTGGTTTTGTGTGCTCCGTGAAATGAGTTGGTCAAGTGACTTATTTTTATGGCAATTGAAGATTCCTGCCTTTCATTTTATTCTAGGAATGAGGTGGATTCCTTAACATATTGAGTATTTACTAATCCTCCAAAGTAACATTTTGACTTCTCAAGACAGCTTTAGTAGAGGAAATATGGAAGGCATCAAAGAATGAAAATGGTTTTGAAATTAGTGAATCCACGCCTAAACGTTATTAGAAGAGACGTGATAAAATTTGAAAAATAAACAGCGGTAAAATTTGGCGAGAAATAAATGGACTGTGAACAATTGGAGTATCAGATTATTTTCCCTGGGAAATGAGGAAAATTTTCCCACTTTTGAAATTGAAAAGGATACTGTCGCCAGAAGTTCGAGAAACGTGATCAAGGGGAAGAATCGTAGGTATACAAACAACCGGTCGGCGAGAAGCAGACTCTTTGCCGTTTCGAATGTCAACTAGCATTAAGCATTTTTCGCGAGATAGATATGTGCTGAATGACTTCCAAATCAAAATCGAACATATTTGTGGCATTCATTGCCAGCTTGATTCTGAAGACTATGCGGCTCAATGGAGGAAAATTGCAGAATCTAATAGGCACTGTAGAGCTGAAAATCGTCTTCATACTTCGGGTGAAGCACGGTTACGTTCTGATACTGATCATAACGTGGAACAAACGGGGAAGGGTCATTTGGCCGAAACCCATTCGGCCGAAAGCCATTTGGCCGAATGCCACTAGGCAGAACAGACCATTAGGCTGAAACCCATCTGGCCGAAAGTCATTTGGCCGAAATGGTCGTTTGGCAGAAAGGGTCATTTGGCCGAAAGGATCATTTAGCCAAAAGGGTCATTAGGCCGAAAGGGTCATTTGAAAAGTGCGAAATTAGGAATAAGAAGAGAGACGTCTCACTTCTCACTCCTCATTTATCACTTCTCGCTGTCAAAAGTGAGAAGTGAGTCGTCTCACTTCTCAATCCTCATTTATCATTTCTCACTGTGAAAAGTGAGTAGTGTGAGGTGGGTAGTGAGACATCTAACTACTCACTTTTTACAGCGAGAAGTGAAATATGAGGAGTGAAAAGTGAAACGTCTCACTACTCACTCTTCATTTCTCACTTTTCACTGTGAGTAGTGCAAAGTGGGTAGTGAGACGTCTTACTACTCATTTCGCGCTTATCACTTTTTACAGTGGAAGAGAAAAATGAAGTGTGAGAAGTGAGACGTCTCTCTACTCATTCCTAATTTCTCACTTTTGGCCAAAAGACCCTTTCGGCTAAATGATCCTTTCGGCTAAATGACCCTTTTTGCCAAATGATCCTTTCTGCCAGAAGACCCATTCGGCCAACTGACCTTTTCGGCCAAACGGCTCTTTCGGCCAAATGACGCTTTCGGCCAAACGACCCTTTGGGCCAAAAGACCCTTTCGGCCAAACGGTCCTTTCGGCCAAATGGGTCATTTGACCTAAAGGTCTGTTCGGCCCAATAACTTTCGGCCTAGTGCATTCGGCCAAATGACCCTTCCCCGTTTCGATTCCGAGCGTTTTCTTATGCAGATGTTTGGACAATTATCAAATAAAAGCGACTTGCAAGGACGTGGCCAGGTGTGTGGAGCAAAATGGTTTCACCTAATTGTAGACTGTAGCAAGATTAATTTCCCAGGGAAATTCGGATGAATTTCCTAAGAAAATTTGGATGAATTTGCCAAGAAAATTCGGATGAATTTCCCAAAGAAATTCGGATGAATTCCTCAAGGAAATTAGGATGAATTTCCCAAGGAGATTCGGATAAATTTCCCTAGGAAATTTGGATGAATTTCCCAAAGAAATTCGGACGAATTTCCCAAGGAAATTCGGGTGAATTTTCCAAAGAAATTCGGATGAATTTCCCAAGGAATTTCGGATGAATTTCCCAAGCAAATTCGGATGAATTTCCCAAGGAAATTCGGATGAATTTCCCAAGGAAATTCGGATGAATTTCCCAAGGAAATTCGGATGAATTTCCATAGGAAATTCGGATGAATTTCCCAAGGAAATTCGGATGAATTTCCCAAGGAAATTCGGATGAATTTCCCAAGGAAATTCGGATGAATTTCCCAAGGAAATTCGGATGAATTTCCCAAGGAAATTCGGATGAATTTCCCAAGGAAATTCGGATGAATTTCCCAAGGAAATTCGGATGAATTTCCCAAGGAAATATGGATGAATTTCCCAAGGAAATTAGGATGAAATTCCCAAGTAAAATCGAATGAATTTCCCAAGGAAATTTGGATGAATTTCCCAAGGAAATTTGGATGAATTTCCCAAGGAAATTCGGATGAATTTCCCAAGGAAATTTGGATGAATTTCCCGAGGAAATTCGAATGAATTTCCCGAGGAAATTCAAATGAATTTCCCGAGGAAATTCAAATGAATTTCCCAAGGAAATTCAAATGAATTTCCCAAGGAAATTCAAATGAATTTCCCAAGGAAATTCAAATGAATTTCCCAAGGAAATTCGAATGAATTTCCCAAGGAAATTTGAATGAATTTCCCAAGGAAATTCAAATGAATTTGCCAAGGAAATTCGGATGAATTTCCCAAGGAAATTCGGATAAATTTCCCAAGGAAATTCGGATGAACTTCCCAAGAAAATTCCCAAGGAATTTCCCAAGGAATTTTCCAATGAATTTCCCAAGGAAATTCGAATGAATTTCCCAAGGAAATTCGAATGAATTTCCCAAGGAAATTCGAATGAATTTCCCAAGGAAATTCGAATGAATTTCCCAAGGAAATTCGAATGAATTTCCCAAGGAAATTCGAATGAATTTCCCAAGGAAATTCGAATGAATTTCCCAAGGAAATTGAATGAATTTCCCAAGGAAATTGAATGAATTTCCCAAGGAAATTCGAATGAATTTCCCAAGGAAATTGAATGAATTTCCCAAGGAAATTCGAATGAATTTCCCAAGGAAATTCGAATGAATTTCCCAAGGAAATTCGAATGAATTTCCCAAGGAAATTCGAATGAATTTCCCAAGGAAATTCGAATGAATTTCCCAAGGAAATTCGAATGAATTTCCCAAGGAAATTCGAATGAATTTCCCAAGGAAATTCGAATGAATTTCAAAAGGAAATTCGAATGAATTTCCCAAGGAAATTCGAATGAATTTCCCAAGGAAATTCGAATGAATTTCCCAAGGAAATTGGAATGAATTTCCCAAGGAAATTCGAATGAATTTCCCAAGGAAATTCGAATGAATTTCCCAAGTAAGTTCGAATGAATTTCCCAAAGAAATTAGAATGAATTTTCCAAGGAAATTCGAATGAATTTCCCATGTAAATTCGAAAGAGTTTCCCAAGGAAAACGAATTTCCCAAGTAAATTAGAATGAATTTCCCAAATAAATTCAAATGAATTTCCCAAGTAAATTCGAATGAATTTCCCAAGGAAATTCGAATGAATTTCCCAAGGAAATTCGAATGAATTTCCCAAGGAAATTCGAATGAATTTCCCAAGGAAATTCGAATGAATTTCCCAAGGAAATTCGAATGAATTTCCCAAGGAAATTCGAATGAATTTCCCAAGGAAATTCGAATGAATTTTCCAAGGAAATTCGAATAAATTTCCCAAGGAAAATTGAATGAATTTCCCAAGGAAATTCGAATGAATTTCCCAAGGAAATTCGGATGAATTTCCCAAGGAAATTCGAATGAATTTCCCAAGGAAATTCGAATGGTGTTCCCAAGGAAATTTGAATGAATTTCCCAAGGAAATTCGAATGAATTTCCCAAGGAAATTCGAATGAATTTCCCAAGGAAATTCGAATGAATTTCCCAAGGAAATTCGAATGAATTTCCCAAGGAAATTCGAATGAATTTCCCAAGGAAATTCGAATGAATTTCCCAAGGAAATTCGAATGAATTTCCCAAGGAAATTCGAATGAATTTCCCAAGGAAATTCGAATGAATTTCCCAAGGAAATTCGAATGAATTTCCCAAGGAAATTTGAATGAATTTCCCAAGGAAATTTGAATGAATTTCCCAAGGAAATTCGAATGAATTTCCCAAGGAAATTCGAATGAATTTCCCAAGGAAATTCGAATGAATTTCCCAAGGAAATTCGAATGAATTTCCCAAGGAAATTCGAATGAATTTCCCAAGGATATTCGAATGAATTTCCCAAGGATATTCGAATGAATTTCCCAAGGAAATTCGAATGAATTTCCCAAGGAAATTCGAATGAATTTCCCAAGGAAATTCGAATGAATTTCCCAAGGAAATTCGAATGAATTTCCCAAGGAAATTCGAATGAATTTCGCAAGGAAATTCGAATGAATTTCGCAAGGAAATTCGAATGAATTTCCCAAGGAAATTCGAATGAATTTCCCAAGGAAATTCGAATGAATTTCCCAAGGAAATTCGAATGAATTTCCCAAGGAAATTCGAATGAATTTCCCAAGGAAATTCGAATGAATTTCCCAAGGAAATTCGAATGAATTTCCCAAGGAAATTCGAATGAATTTCCCAAGGAAATTCGAATGAATTTCCCAAGGAAATTCGAATGAATTTCCCAAGGAAATTCGAATGAATTTCCCAAGGAAATTCGAATGAATTTCCCAAGGAAATTGAATGAATTTCCCAAGGAATATTGAATGAATTTCCCAAGGAAATTCGAATGAATTTCCCAAGGAAATTCGAATGAATTTCCCAAGGAAATTCGAATGAATTTCCCAAAGAAATTGAATGAATTTCCCAAGGAAATTCGAATGAATTTCCCAAGGATTCGAAATTCGAATGAATTTCCCAAGGAAATTGAATGAATTTCCCAAGGAAATTCGAATGAATTTCCAAAGGAAATTTGAATGAATTTCCAAAGGAAATTCGAATGAATTTCCCAAGGAAATTCGAAAGAATTTCCCAAGGAAATTCGAATGAATTTCCCAAGGAAATTGAAGGAATTTCCCGAGGAAATTCGAATGAATTTCCCAAGGAAATTGAATGAATTTCCCAAGGAAATTCGAATGAATTTTCCTAGAAAATTAGAATGAATTTTCCAAGAAAATTCGAATGAATTTCTCAAGAAAATATGAATGAATTTTCGGTTCCTTTCGGTCAGTTCCTTTCGAATGAATTTCCCAAGGAAATTCGAATGAATTTCCCAAGGAAATTTAAATGAATTTTAAATGAATTCGAATGAATTTCCCAAGGAAATTCGAATGAATTTCCCAAGGAAATTCGGATGAATTTCCCAAGGAAATTCGGATGAATTTCCCAAGGAAATTCGGATGAATTTCCCAAGGAAATTCGGATGAATTTCCCGAAGGAATTCGGATGAATTTCCTGAATCAATTCGGAAGAATTTCTTAAGGAAATTCGGATGAGTTTTCTGAGCAAATTCTGATGAACTTTAATACGAGCAAATTTGGATGAATTTCACGAAGAATTTTGGATGAACGCTCCGAGCATATTCAACTGAATTTCGGAACCAAATTCGGATGAATTTTCCGAGCAAATTATAATGAACTCCCCCAGCAAATTTGGATGCACTTGCCGAGAAAATTCAAATAAATTTCTGTGGAAATTCGGCTGAGTTTCCTGAGGAAACTCGGATGGAACTGTTCTCAAGTTCGATGCTGCCGTTTAACACCCTTTTTGCAACAGTTCGTGGTCTTTTTTGAAAATAGCCTCCTTTTAATGCCTCCGCCTATAAGGGCCTTGAAAGTGTCCCAAAGGTGGCCAAGAGTCATTGCTATAAATATTTGAAAACATCAATTCTCCAACCTTTGTCCGGTGGTCGGTTCAACTAGTTTACTCCGAGATACCGAGCAGGCTTCGTCATGATATTGAGAAGCAAAATCTGCAATCGAATCTGAATAATGAAATCGTTCGATACAGCTTCTCCGCGCGCACTGACTGAGTGCGGCGACTGACAAATTACCACACTTCGTTGAACCGCAAGAAACGAGCTCTCAATTTCTGACCAGTCGATTCAGGTTTCAATCCATCCGCCATCCTGTGTATGTTTTCTACGTGTCTCTGTAATTCGGTGCTGATTTGTTGGAAACCTGCCCCTTCCTTCGGACCCTCCAAACTGGCCATTTTCGCCTTTGTTTTAATTTGCCGCGTAGTCTATATCTAATCCCGAAATCAATCGGTTTCGAAATTTCAAACCAATGCGGCGGTGGCGGCGGCGACAGCCGGTTGCCACATCAATCTGTTTGCCAAATTGATTATCTCAATTCCAATTCCATCAGTCCAATGTGTGTGGGGGGTGGGTCAATGTGTAGCGCAAATGTAACGAATGAGCCCCCGAGTCCAATTATCGTGACTAAACTAGTTTTGCCAACATTGTAGAGGTGCTGCTGCTGCTGCCACTGCGCCTAATGGAGCGAGTGAGCCTACCTTGCGGTAGAGATTGCGCTCTGGTTACGGTGCCGTGGCGGTGCGGGTGGTTGGTAGCGTTGATCGAGCGAGGTGTCATTATGTGTAAATCGCAAACCCCAGAAGCAGCCACTTTCTTTGCCTATAGGCTGAGAGGTAAGACATACAGCGAACGAGGGGGTGTGAGCCATTTAATTCCTAACCTACAACCGCATGTTGGACCGTTGTATGTAGGCTACCCACTCTATGAGACGGATGGGTAATTTTCTTCACCTACAATTTTTAATAAGCACCCAATCTCGACCATTGTTATCGCTGGCTGCCGGTTTTATGCGCCGCGCATTATGCGATGTTTTTCCTCCGTCATAAAAGTAGGAAGCGCTCTCGGCTTCTTGAGCCGCCTGGCTCGGTGTGCATGCGAAATGCATTATGCAATCCGGTCGGGAAGTGATCGTGCTCAGTGTGCGGAAAAGGGGGGTGGAGCGCGGAGGAAAATTCGCACCCACATACGTCGGCGGTCTTCTTCCCACGCGTGTCGTGTGGCCTGGTGTCGATCCAAAATGTCTGTGTCAGTGTGTACAGGAAGCGAAAAATTGCGTTGTTCATGGATGATGATGATGATGATGGTGATAGCATTGGGCGTCGTGTACATTGCTGGAATATTTCTGTTTTCGACACGGTTTTCTTCCGATTTAAGTGCCGCTGGTGGGTAGGTGATTTACATGTGCTCGGTGCTTGGCTTCAGCAACTATCAGAAAAAGCATTTACGACGATTAGCTCGTAACTCGGCATTGTGTGTACGTGAGCTTAACCCAGTATTGCGCCGAGTTGGGTAGGTGTTTAATTGATGGAAGATGCATTGGCAAGTGCAGGGCTTTTGTTTGAACATAATTAGTATATTAGTCGCATAGTTGGCGTGGTTTGTTCGTTGCTATAGGAAGCGGCAATTGTTATTGCTGTTGTTGTTGCATAATCCAGTTGGAAAACATGACAATTTAACCATTATGGCTAAATGGGATCACGCGGTAGCAAGACATCATCAACACGGAGAATGTTTGCGTGAATTCCGGAATTACAAGGCTTGGGAACTGTAACGGAAGGTACCGTCAGATTGGCATTGTTTCTGCGGTATGATAGGAAGAGCTCATCTATGATCACTGCACTTTTTTGTAATCGTCTTAGTATTTAGCCAGCTACATCAATTACTGTACATTAATTCATATTTTGAAAATAAATTAATAAATTAAGAGATGGCTTGATTTATATGAACAACTGGCATCCCTGTCCTGTTTGACAGATGACTCGAGCAACGAGGGGTGTTACAATACATCGCAAATCATGATTCCATCCCAATAATGCCACATTTGTTTCCTAGCGCTCATTGACTATACCGTATTTGATTCAATCGAGGTAGATCCCACCTGTCCGCGTCATTATTGAACCGGAAAATTCCAATCGATCGCTTAATTTGGCCATAATTCGATACTAGCACCCTTCTGCGCCCCCTTAAAAGCGCCAAACTTCCTCGTCTGCGTCTCCGCTCCATCGCTCGGCGGGCTGGTAAGCATTTAAGCTAATTTAGACCACTCAAAACGTACAATCAATCTCTGTATGTGCGCGATTATCGCTTCGTAGCAGTGCCAAATGAGGCAAATTTGGCTTTTTCGCCGTTTTGCGAATGATGATGATGATGATGCTTCAGTGGAATCCCGGTACTACCAATTGTACGCAGAAATGGAGAACTGAGGGAAAAAAAGAACTTAAAGCGGATATTGCTCATGACCTTCAATTTCCCGATCGCAGATGATTCCCCCGAACGAGAAAGAAAACGCTTCTTCAAACGGCCGGCGCTAATTGTTCGCTTAAATTTTTCCACTGTACGCCGAGGCCAGTCTGTGTGTGGAGGCCCGATCAATCTGGCCGATCTGGCTACTGTTTGCCTTCGTGATGATCCTCCAAGTCTTGTTCGGCGTTCCGATAATTGCCATCTTCGATAAATTTCAATAATCTACCTCCCCGTCCGACCGTCCGATGATCGTCAGTCGATCGGCGTCGATCAGCCGGTTGTTTCCCGTGTTCGTCTCCGTTTCCACTTCCACCACTGCACTACTGGCACTGTGCTGCCGAGGGGGAGAGGAAGAAATCAATTACCGATCCGATGGGGAAGATCATCTTTTCTTTAGGCCCACGGCACGGCTTCAATTATGGACTTACTTCCGTTCTGGGCAATCAGATCACGGAACCATTGTAAGGGAAGGGTTCTTCGATGCGCGAAGGCTTGGTCCTAACCTAATTTCTTCTGCAGGTAGCTTTCTTCCGATGCACCAGCACCACACGCTGCCCGAGTAGATCAGTCGGCAATTAACGAAATTTATTTCCATTATTCATCAAAAATTGAACCGGCATATGTGGTGGAATGGACGGAGAAGCATTAGCGCTCACCACCAGATGATTATCATTTTTACACGGAGTGTTGAATTTCATCAATCGCATCCAGCCCACGACAGCTACGCTTTATGTTCCTTTGAAGTGTTCTCGTGAACGTACTCAGAAACAAGCATTCCGAACTTTGTTGAGAGCAATTTTGAAACGTAAATTTTTAAATCTTCAAAGGCTTTATAATTTGCAAGCATTTTTTTTTTAAATGAATACTTAAGTTTTCTTAGAGACTGCATTACTTTTAATTGAAATGCTTTGCGATATTTGACTGCGAATTTCGTTGAAAAACATCATCAAAAAGTTCAAATCTATTTCAATAACTTTACTAAACAAGATCTGGAAGCCATTTGAATCTTCTGAAAAATGTCACTGAACATCCAAAAAGCGCTCTTAAAATTTCTTTAAAAAAGCCCTTAGCAAAAAGCGTTTAGAACTTCTTCAAAAAGATTTGCAGAATATTTTTGGAAGCCTTTTCAACTTTCTCAAAGATTTTCCACGGATTTTTTTTCGATTTTCCACGAGAAGCTCTTCCATATTTTTAACATGATGGGTACGGTTAACTAAACCAACCTAAAGAAAGAACTCACTTTTAGTTTTAAGCAATCAGTCAGCAGTTGAACCTACTTGAAGTTTTCCATTCTTAGGATTTTTGCCAGAGCTAAGATGTGTTTTGGTCGCACAAATCTTCTGACTCCGACAGTTACTCTGTTACTCACATGTCTGAAGAGGAAGACTTCCTGCCCGACATAATCAGGAGATCTACTAAAACTTTTCATAAGGAATTCCTGAGAAAACAAAAGGATGTTTCGAGCATAAAGGATATTTCGAATAGCCATAAATTCTGGAAAACATCCTATGAAATATTTGACCCAACCACCAGATGAGAGATTTTAATACAGATTCGTATAAAAACCAGAGGGGCGACATCGATTTTTTTTTCATATGGAGTTTGGCAAGTATGACAGTACTCTTTTATCAGAGCCGGATTTAGCCGGAAGGAGGCCCCGGGGCCGACAGTTTGTGAGGGCCCTAAAATGAACAAAAAAGGTTGGTTTTGGTCGTTTTGGTACACAAGATTTGTGGGGGCGGCCTCCCCGGACTCCCCTTAAATCCGGTCCTGCCTCCTATTTGGCGCATAAATTTATACCCCATTGTCAAAATGCTCATATACTATCATGAATCGTCGTAGTGTTTGTGCCAATTCGTATTGTTTACCTGTCATAAGACGAGTTTAAACAATCCCATTGAATTCCACCACTTAATTGTATCCTGACAGATACGTATTTCGACCTCAACAGTAAGGCCGTCTTCAGTGTCTTGTACTTGACTCGACTATAGTACAAGACACTGAAGACGGCCTTACTGTTGAGGTCGAAATACGTATCTGTCAGGATACAATTAAGTGGTGGAATTCAATGGGATTGTTTAAACTCGTCTTATGACAGGTGAAAACATTCCACTAAAAAGCTCAAAATAATTTTCTTATCAAAATGTACTGTTTACCTTTTTTACAAGAGAGAGTGGTGTCGAAAGCACATATCAAATTGATGATTTCAACGAACCAAAATACACCAAATCCGTTAAAATGTAGTGTTTTCGCTTTATTCCTTACACGGAAGAAAAAAAGTACCCCCAAAATTGAGTATTTTTAAACTTACTTTTGAGTTATTTTTTCTCTTCTCTTTCATCTACTCTTTCTTTTGTTGTCAAAAACAAAAGAGCCAAACAATCCAACGACACCAGTTCAATGCGGGAAGCCAATTTTGAGTTTAATTACCCGAGGTCGAAATTGAGTGAATCAATCTTACATTTGGGTAAATAAATTTTCCGTTGAGTACTTTTTTAACAAGGGAGTAAAGGCAAACTACTTCGACCCTACTTACTCAATTTTGGCTTCCCGTACGGATGTTCGAGGTTGGGCGAATTAAACTCACTATTGGGTAGTTTATTTCTTCCGTGTACGCGAAATATGCTGATAAATAAATATGTTGGTAGAAGAAACTCTGTGCTGAGCAGAAACAGTTGTTTCTGGCATTATCAAAACTTTGTGCGTTTCATAACATTCTCACTCACTGCAGTGTTTAGTTTTCATAGACGCTTGACTGGAGGTAACAAACATTTGACAGCTTGACACCCGCCTGATAACCTTAATACAACCGTTGTATTGAAATCTTACAATTTTGTATTATTTTAATACATTATTTGTGAAAAAAGGGTTTTATTTCTTATATTGAATCCTTGCAGAAGTTTTTATACAATCTTTGCAAGATTTTTTTGTGTGTTTTCGCTCATCCAAAAAAAACTGTTAAGGAAGGGTCGTTTGACCGAAAGTCATTCAACCGAAAGCCATTTGGACGCATGCAAGTTGTCCATATAATACATTTGGCCTACAATCATCAAACCGAAGATAACGTTTAGCCGAAGCAGTTATTAGGCCGAAAATGTTATTCAGGTGACGACCGAAAAGTCGTTTGGTCGAAAATGACACTACCATTTTGCCAAACGAGCCATACTGTCATAAATGTCGTTTGCTGATTATGGTCATATGGCCGAAATTTCTATTTGGTCGAACAACAGTCAATGCGAAAAGTACGTTGTGTAAATGTTAATTGAGAAGTGAGGAGTAACAAATTGGAGGAGAGAAATGAAAACTGATGAAATTTAAAAATAAAAATAAGTGAGGCGTTTCACTTCTTTTTGTAAAAAGTGGGAAGTTAGGAGTGAATAATGAAAATAAGGAGTGAGAAATTAGAAGTGAGACTTCTAACTCCTCTTTTCTCATTACTTACTGTGAAAAATCAGAAGGTCGAATTAAAAAACGAGACGTCTAACTTTTCATTTTCGCTGTGAGAAACAAGAAATGAAAAATAAGAAGTGAGATGAAAGACAGCTAACTTCAATTTCACACATGTTAGTTCTCAGTACTGTGAACGTTCGCTAGTTGGGTTTTATCTAGTTGGGGCGCTTTTTAGTTGGGGGTTCGCTAATTGGAGCGAAACCCAATTAAAAAGCAGCTAAACGTCAGGATGTGATGTCAAAAACGCGTTGCCGTTTTGTTTCCGTGTTTGGCGGGATCAATATTTTCTGGCGCGTAAAATTTTCCTTTGTTCAATGCAAAAAGTAAACAACATTGATGGTTGCCAAAACGCCCTAATTAACGAACGGCGGAACGACATTCGCTAATCGGGATGAGGTCGTTCCTCAATTAGCGAACGATCACTGTACTTGTTCCCCATTTCTCAAATTAAGAAATGAGAAGTAACTAACGAAAAATGAGAAATGAGATATCTCACATCTCACCACTTGCTTTAAGTGCGAAGTGAAAAATGATAAATAGGAAGTGATTAATAAAATGTAACAGGTGGAACATTTTATAGGCAATAATAAATGAGAAGTGGGACGTCTATCTTTTTACTTCTCGCTCCTCATTTCTCACTTTTGACTCCTCATTTCAAACTTCTCATATCATTTCAAGCTTCTCATTTCTCACTTACTTACTTACTTACTATTGTTTGCTATTACTTCTTACTCACTATTGTTCGGCTAAATGACTTTCAGCTAGATGGGTTTCAGCTTGATGGTTTGTTCGGCCAAATGACATACTTGACCAGGCAACTTTCGTCCCAGTGGTTTTGTCCTAAACGGTATTTTTTTCTTGAAATAAGTTTTTTTTTATTATTTGAAGTGACAAAATAAAATACGCCATAGCTGCACGGAAGAACACTCTGGAATTTAACTGGAGCAAAGGAATGTTTTTTTGACGTCTTTAACGTGTTGAAAATCCTAAATATTCTGAACGGAACTGATTTCAATATTTATGCCCGTTCTGTGTTTAATGTAAAAGGAACAACTATTTAAACTTTATTACTTTTATTATTCTGTTTCGTTCGTCTGGCTTCATTGAGCTGATGATCATCCCAAGTAACATTTTGGTTTTATACTAGCTTTATGGAAGTCATGAAGAGCACATTATGGTTTCGAAGGCCGTTATAAAACCAAAAATTTTACCTGGGATAGCTACTAGTGATCTAATTCGTCGCATGGGTTCAATTTTAAAAAAAAACTACAAGGGACAGCCCTATGATGGACTGTACGATCTGTAACCGTAGAATACTAATCTACAATGGGATTTGAGGAAATTTGACGCCGAATCTATTAGAACACCATCGATTTTGACATTTATCATTTAAAAAAACGCAAATTAATCCACCTAACGTTGGTGGTGCCTTTCTCGCGCATTTTAAAAATGAGAAAAACAAATAAGTGAGGTCAAATTTGAACTCTAGAGGGATAGATTTTACTTTTTCCTTCAAATTATGTCTATTTGCGGTTATTTGAGTGCATGGCAACGGTTTACGTAAAAAATTTCGATTTTGATTTTTTTTTCCAAGGGGGGACCCTTGGCAAAAAATGTTTTTTTTTTTAATAACTCTGGAACGCAATGGTCGATCGAACCAATTTTTAATATGATACAACTAGATCCTAGAATCCGCGTCGATTGCAACTTGTTGCGACTAATTTGGATAATGCTAAGTACCAAAAAATGTGTCTCACATTGTTGTACACACACACATACATACACACATACAGACATCACCTCAATTCGTCGAACTGAGTCGATTGGTATCAGCGTTGTTACGACTACGCGGATTTCGCGATTTTCGCGGATTTCGCGGTTTTTGCGGATTTGGCGCGAATTTACATAACGCTTTTAGGGTTTCGCGCGGATTTGGCGCGGATTTAGATTTAGGTGAAAATTGAATAAATAAAATGCTAGATCTAAGAACATTTATTTGAAAATTAGTTTTTAGTCTTTTTTGATGGGCTTTATTTTCATTAGCAAATGTTGTTGAAAACAAAACTTACGTTTAAAGGCTATTAACATTATTTTTCGGATATGTCCAAGCCCTTATTGAATGGCATGTATTATACTCTTGAGCAGAGCTTTGAATATTCGATTTTTTTATGAAGCTCATCGGCCTTCTTTGTCACTTCACTTCTAAACATATTCATATTCGGCTCTGCACCGTAAATTTTCGGAATGAATATCGGTCAGTGCATATTTATTTGAATATCACAAATTTTGAAATAATCGTGAAACTGAACACATGATGATTTAAATAAATACACGCATAAATCTAATCCCGACGTTCATTTGAGGGGCATTTTTGGCGCCAAATGTCTGTATAATCAAGGCTAATTATGTCTTTTTTGCGCGCAGTCACCATACTCAGTGGTAATCGATTGAATGAATTCATGAGGTGGCAACCTGAGTAAGTCATTCTACTTTTTGAATAATCAAAACACGATTGTCAAAACTCGGAGCGAATGTGCTTCATGAAAGTGAATATTTTATGCTCTGCTTTTAAATTTCTTTAAATTTTTCTTTAAACAAATGTTATAAGAGGAACGCCACTTGTTGTTATTTTTAATCCATTCTAAAACATCACAAATCATGTCTATTGAAGGACATGAACACCCATTTTCACCTTGACTATTTCTTTGTAATTCCGAGATATTTGTCAGTATCTGATTGGTTATTTCTTTTACGAAGAAGCACTTAGCATGATATATAATATTTTTCGAAAGTCTTTTCGTCAAGAATGCTTTCAAAGTGTTGAAACATTTTACATTGCTTTAATAACATTCACCTAGAACGAATAAGGGTTTATTCAACAATTAAAAACATAAAAATGTTCTTTGATTCGGATTTGATGCAGATGCTTCATTTTAATAAGTGCTTCCGCAGAAAGTTGTTGAAAAATAAGAAGATGATTCTCAAAAGTTATTTTTTAAGGTTTTTAACGATATTTTTTAATAACTCCGATGGTATTTTTACAAGATTATCAACAGTATACGAATAAACCTCCTAAAGAAATTTCTCACAAGGACCCTATGAGGATTTTTGCAGCATTTAAAATCCGAAAAGATATTAAGACATTTTTGGAGGAATATCCGCGAAATTTATTCAATTTCTGCAAGAATTTCTTAGCGATTTCTAAGCGAATGTCTGCGGAAATGTCTTCATGAGCTCCTGTGGATTATCAACTGTTTGTTTCATCACTTGCGGAAATGTCTGAAGATTTTCCGCAGGTTGTTTTTGAAGAATTTCCTTGAACTTACGTCAAAATTCCATAATAAATTCCCGAATATTTTCCCTGGGGAGATTTTGTACAATTAAAGAGCGACTTCTACAGCAGATCCGAGAGCAGTTGGATTTCTGCAAAAAATTACAAGAAATTTCATGGAGAATTCCAGGAGGATCAACCACCGCAATTTCTGGGGTGAATCTGCCCATGAATAATGAATTTCTGCAAGAATTTTCGGAGAAGTTTACGCAGATATTCTCAGAGATTTTGGCTGCAATTCAAATACGGTCATAATAAAAAAAAAATGGTCAAAATATTGCAATTTAATTTCCACTACAAATGTTGTCGGAATTTGTGCATGAACTCTTATAGAAACTTGTTTCAAGAATTGAAGGAGAAATCACACACAAATATCGGACTGATTTTTGATAAATTTTAGGTTTTTCTAAATTTTATGTTATTCTGCAAATTACCCACAAAAAAATTGCTTAAAATTCTGAAAATATTCTTCTGGAATTTCCAAAGGAATTTACGCTTGAAAATCAGGATTCTGACTGGCAAATCAACGGAGCTTGAGCAACCATGTTCAGTACTTCTAGTGATGAATAGGGCCATCTAGAGTGGTTGTAAAGCAATCTGCGGGCTACTTAGTATGTAGAGAAAATGCTAACAGAATCCTAAGTTGAACAGCAGCCCAAGTTCCTGTTGGAATGTGTAGCCATTGAAGAATAAGAATATTATAAAAACGAACTTGAAGAGAAGACGTTCAGTAAATTGCGATAAAAAAAATATTACACGTGTATTTGCTCAGAATTTAGTTCAAAGTCGCGCGGATTTGGCGCGGAATGGATTTCATGTCGCGCGGAAATGGCGCGGATTTGATTTTAGTCGGCGCGGACTTGGCGCGGAAAATATTTCAGGATCTCCGTAACAACTCTGATAACACTATGGGTCCCCGGGCCTTATATCAAAATTTCGGTTTGGAGTGATCCTATAGCCTTTACGTACACACTTAATTTTTTTTACCGAGATCTCAGCAAAATTGTCAACTTTTACCGAGATTCGCACAGCCGTGCCCCAGCAATCATGTTTTTTGCCGAGATTTCTGTCAAAATTGCTGAAAATCAGCAAATATGTTGCCGAAAATCAGCTAACAAACGTCATTTCTGCTGAAATATCAGTTTATTATTTTGCTGGCGCACGGCTGTGCGGATTTTTGCCGAGCTGCAGAAATAAAAACTAAGTGTGTATACTTAGTATTCGAGAAAGGCAAAACAAATTTGGAAATTGAGTTTTGATAAAGAATACAGTGAAATAAGTCCAAATCATTGGATGCGAACACGAAAAAAAAAACCCTCCAAATTTACGGTAGCCAATCAAGTAGTGAAGAAGGTCGACAACTTTCAGTATCTTGGAAGCCTGTTAGCGTCTGGCGGTTGGACTAAGATTGACTTGAAGCGCGGATCCAAACACATGAAGATCCAATCAGATTAAGCAACATACCAAATATCGAATGATCACCTCCAAAATGAAAGCAAGTTTTGTATTAACCTACCTAAGAATATTCCTCCTAAAATTACAATCGTCCTTTCTCAGCAAAGATTTTTATTTGCTCAATTGATTCTTTAATTTGTTTAAGGTCAACAGTTGAAAGTTACTTGTGGGGTTTGAGTATATTAACATCAGCGTGTGATTGTACATTAGCACTTCAGCGTGTCGATCAGTGCGCAGCAAGCCATGACTCGCCCTCTTCTGGTCAGACCTCCGTGGCGTGTACACGCACCCACGGAGAGCTGCTGGCATAACAATTCGCTCCGGCCATTTAGCGCTACACACTACTTTCCCAAAGAACCTATATTTATCGAAAAAGGGTTTATTTTTAAAGTTTGGCTGAACATTTGACAGATTTTCACACACGCAGCACTTTGTTCGCAATTTAAAAAAAAATGTGGTTAGAGGCTTAACAATATGGGTTCTTTGGGAAAGTTAAATTTAATTTTAAAATTAAATAAGTAAAAGAATTGACTGAGACAATAAAACGAGGTAGTATTTTTAGCAAGAAAGATCAGCTGATATTTCCACAAGAGTTTTTTTTCTATTTTTTTTCAGTATTTTCTTATGGAAATCCTTCTGACATTTGAATCATTTGTCTGAAAAACTGCATAAGTCCATTTTACACTATTTCGGGAAAACAACAAAAAACTGTTTTTGAACAAACTTGCACCGAATCTTTCGATTTCTTCAATACAGATCAATAGTTTTGGCAAAATCAACACCCTGGGACACTTTCTAGTGCAAAAACTGTTAGCAGTACTCCATAATTGATCTTCAAAGTGCGTGGACATATGTAGTTTCTCAAACAAATGAAAAAAAAATCATACATTCCTGAACAAAAATTTTTTTTTCGTGTTTTTTGCCAGAATACGTAGGGGAACGGTTCGGCACTTCATCTCATAGCTCCTATTTCCATCGCATCAAAAACAAAGCAATGGAAAAGAATTTGGTTTGTTTATTATTTTTGTGATTTTTTCAGCAGTGAGCACGCATGTTGACAAAAAGAAGCGACGAATTTGGTGCCGTATTTCTTTGTTTAGCGATGAGATGGATATATGTACAGTGAGATGGAGATCGGAACAGTTCCCCTATTTTTGGACGAGGATTCAGAATATATAAAAATCTCATTTTGGCCAAAAATGTTACATATGCAGTTTCTCAAACAAACGGTTCATTTCTTAATGAGATTTTCCCGAAAATTATCCAGGAGGTGTCCCTGGAAATTCTCTAAAAACAATTCCTTTTGAAATCCGACCATTGATTCCTCTAGAAAGTTCTCCTGGAAATCCGGCAGGAACAGATTTTCAAAGTCCTATGGGAGCACTTTTTGAAACTCTTCCAGGAAGCCAGAGTACACCAGACACTCCGCTTGGAAACATTTTTTCTCAAATTTCCTCAGAATTATTTTGATTTGAAATAAAGATGAAATTCCTCAAAAGTTCCTTTTGAGATTCTTGCAGAAAATGTCTCTGGAAATTCTACTATAAAAAGTCGATGACATTTTACAGCAATGCTTGGAATAATCTTGAAAAATTAAACAGGTATTCCTGGAAGAATTCCCCAATCACCAAAAAATTATATTGTAATGAAGAATGGAAGAATTCTAAAAAGGATTCCCGGAAGAATTTTCGAAAAAAAAATCTGGCAGAATTCCGGGAGGAAATCTTGAAAGAATTTCAGGAACTTCTCCCGAAAAAAAACCCTTAGTAAATTATGTAAGAAATCAATGGAAACAATTTCGAACGAATTCCAGATGAATTCTCGACATCATTCCAGAAAGAATTCCTGAAACTTCTTTTGGAATTCTTCATAGATACTTTTTTAACAGCATTTAAAGATTTCCATTAGAACATTCAAAGTTAATTGCCTATATGCCCGAAACTCGATTATGCATATGCACAATATGTGATAGATTTAGTTCGGTAAAGGTATTGGAGGGTAACAGCTCCCTTCGGTGGTGCTTGATCCCTCGAAACCAGTACGCTGGACAGGTGCTTTCCCTACTAAGCTACGAAGGACCTCCGTCGTCCTCCGCAGCTTAGCGGGTACTGGTTTCATGCACCTTTCTCGTGCATAGATATACTAAAAAAAAAATATAAATGAATATTTTTTAGCGTGTTTTGGCCGTAACTTCTGATCCCATAGTCCGAGCTGGTTAATTTTCAATAGCAAGCAATTGGACAAGATTCCCCATCAAATGGAACTTGTCTCGAGTAATTCAGACAATGCTAAGTTCCAAAAGGGGCAGCAGGGACTATGTCCAAGGGCTTGACGATCCCTCCCCAGGCCATCTGCGAGTTGTGGCGCCTGCCTAGGATGTGGCAGTTGTGACACCGGGACATGGGGAGAGCTCAATTGACGCCGCGAATTACTCTAGTTTTTGGCTGCTGATACAATGCTGCTTGGATTTTCTGTAATAAAACTGTAGTAACTAGACGATTGATAAAACCGACGCAACCCACCACTGATTGGGTACTTAGAGAAAAGTTACTGATATATTGTTTGCTTGGCGCAGGGCAATATTCCGGAAAAAATATTTGCTTGCTTGAAAATTTCTACGTGAAATATTTTCAAATTTACGTTTATACCCACGGGAATACTATTTTATAACCAGGCGAAATTCTTCCTGATGTGGCATCCAAAGGTTTAAAAAAAAACACTCAAATACCGCGAAGGTGAACTTTCATGCATACGATGGACCAATCCTGACAAAAACATCGTAGCTAGGTATCATTTTCGCACAAAGGCGACAAATTTACCTTCCCATATGTACCGCTGAAAAAGGATTTCGGCAAACATTTTGCGAGACGGAAAAAGGATCAACACTTGATTGCTCGAGCTAATGCAGCACATAATACATGTATGAAATGATCATTGAATCCGGAAAGACGTGCCATTAAGTTCCTTCCTCGAAGATATTGGGATCACTGGTGTGAATTAGTAATACCGTTCGAATCTTTTGGTACCGCATCAAAAACTTAAGCTCTAAATGCAGCCTCTCCGATGTCAAGTTCCTTGTCGTCTGACTTCGCTGATATTTCCAAAGCAGGATCTTTTTTAACTTCCTTTACATCCCTCGTACATTGTCATTTTTGCACCATTTTTTCTCTAACAACAAATCTAATGCGCTCTAGAAAAAAAGTTTAATCCGTTTTGAAACGTTTCTGGCGGGGATTCAATACCACCTTGCAGAATTACACGTCGGACTCCTTTGAATCCCGCACCAAATCCACACACGTTTACTGGAATGTTAAGTAACAGGATCCCTATCCCGTACCTCGTCATGATCAAAATTTCCATTCGTTTTGATGCGCACTACAGACACAGGAACGAAACGATGTGATTGAAACTCACAATCAACTCGCATGTGTGTTGTGCCGATTGTCAACAATTTCCTGAAGTCCTTGAGGCTGATAATGCCTTTATGATCCACTAGTTTTGCCTTTCAGCTGCTTCTCAATTCTACGAAAACATTTTCGCAGACTCAGGGTCTTGTGGTAACAAAACCTAAACAAAGAAAATAAGGGAAGTCTATTGGAATCTGATCTGGGCTTAGATCAAGACTAAAGCGAGCAACCCTCAAGGTTGCTTAGGACTCATGAATGTTTCCTACCGTTTCTTGTTTAAACTTTGGAAATGGAAATAATTTAAAAAGTGGACCAATGCAAAGACACCATTCGGAATTTCTTGAGCTATTGTAATGGTTCCGATATGTCCGAATATTGAGGGCCACCGTTAGTCATGGAGATGCAAAGCGGTCATACGACACACACGAGTTGTCTTCCTGTTCAATTCCCACAAGATAGATGTTAACAAAAAAGTTACGCAGATTTTCTCGTATTGATAACGTGCATATTTTTTCGAGTGTCAGTCGAGGAAGAAGACACGCACTGAAACAAAACGCTTTCTCGATTTCAATAAAATTGTATATGGAAAATCTTTTTTGTTCCGCTGCATGGCAGATTAGGAAATGTAATCGTTTTATACCTTGTTTGGACGTGATAAATTCAATATCGAATTCAGTGAACTTTCCCATTGCAATTTCAATTATCAAACATATTTATCAAATGCCTTATCTCCACAATCTCCTAACGGAAGCTACCAAAAATTTTCATCGTTGGCAGGCCCGCTAGAAACGGATAACAGACGTGTATATCTCAATTTCACCGCTTCGGCAGCCACACCGCTGATACAAATCTAAGCAATTTTCGGTCGGAGTTTAGTGATTCGTCCGCATTAATTTGAACTTTATTTCGAACGGGCAATGATACGCTCGTTAATCGGGGGGTGCTAACTTGGCTCCGCGGTCCGGAGTCCCATTTTCATTTACACGACGACTTGCTGCTGGTGCGGCACCAGTTTTGCTATATGATTCAACTATGAATTTGGTCCCAGCCCAAATGGTGCGCCACTCGCTAGACGATAACGACGATTTCGAATTTCTCGCCAAAACAGCGCGGCGGTAAGTTCAAGTTTCGCGCTTGAAAGCGCAGCTCTTTTTTTTTCTGTGTGTGCCCGCGCTAAGTGTTGTTTCGGTGGCGGAACTTTTCATTTTTGCAATTTCGATCAAATTTATTAATCCGGCGCGACATGGCATTTATGATGTGTTGGAAATGAGTTTAGAAGAAAGCACAACGCGATGAACGGTTAGGCATAAAAAAAGAACACGTATCTATCGTTCAAACGGTGCCGATTCGGCGAATAGCTCGGGCGTGTCATTTCATTGGCCTGCCGCCACCAGCAGCACCCGGACACTGATGGGGCAGCACTTTATCATCGAATCGGCTAGGAACGTGATATGAGATTTGAAGAGCTGGTTTGAAACGGAACTAAAAATACTACTAAATGTACAAAGCAAGCTTGTTTAGAGGTGCCGGCCAACACGTGTCGAATTGATTGACTTTGGGAGTTTGGAGTTGCTGACCATTGGGAATGTATAACGACTTGATAAAATCGATAGTCAATCGTAGATTGCAAGAATTATGTCAATGGTATGCAGAAGCGAGCTTCCTTAATTCCTATAAAAAATCATCAAAAATGCTTACCAAGATTTCAGCAATCATAAAAACCTCAAAACGACTATATTTAAATATTTAATAATACGAATATGCATACGAATGAACATTTTAAGTAGCGTCTGTAACCAGAATTCAATGACACATAAAACACGATAAAATTTTATATCCCATTACGCTTCCGTGAAAAGCTTGACTATTGACGGAAAGTCAATCTATTTAAACACGATTGACACCGAGGGGCGTGAGAAAGCAATTAGCACAACCGCTCTTATAAGCCGCCGTATCGTCGTCGTCGTGCGCAGCAGGGATTGATCAAGATGTCACTTCCTCCGCTTCTGATGCTCATTGTCATTCGTCATTTTCATTTTTTTAAAGTAATCTGTCAAAAGCGCGCGCCCCGAGGTTAATGGCTTTCGTTTCTAATCAGCTTAAATAAATATCGAATATAAATCGAAAGTTTTGCTTCCCGAACTGGAGTGAAATAAAATCTATCTGCCCAGTGAGATGCTGTTGCTGCTCCCGTTGACACTTTAATCCCCGATACAAAACGATCAGAGTGCGCATTTTGCTTCAATTTTTCTTCGTCTTCGAATTGAAAAAAAAAAAACGGTCGGATTTTTTCCACCAACCAATCCATCAAAGCAACCTGACGATTGAAGTAACTGTCAATTGCACGATCCCGACGGTGGCGACGGGGGGCGTCTCAGCGGCTCTTTAATTTTCACCTCGGTGACCGGGCGCGTTAAAATCTCATAAATAACCTATAAAACGTTTAAAATTCACTGAAATAAAGCGCAATTGGCCGGCCAGGGAGGCAGCGCCCGAAATCACGGTCCGGCGTAGGAAAAATTAATTAGGAGAGCGTCGGAGTTCCAGCCAGTAAAGATAACATTGTCTTTCGGGAAATTAATTGGACCAAGGTCCAGCAACCCTGCGTGTCGGGAACGCTGCTGCTGGCGGCTCTAAAATTTAGCGATTTAGCTATCTGTTTTATGGCTTTTCGGTCCCCGCGCGGTGCGCGCTCGGCTGCCCACCGCACCGACGCCAAACGCTTGCTTCTGGCAGTGCGTGCGGAAACCCATAAATATTGTATAAATAAAAGCCCCTCGTCGGCGACGAGGGGTGGCGCAGGAGCGAAAAAAAATCAGAATTAGTTATCTTTAACTTTGTGTTTCATATTTTTTCTCCGCTGTTATACCACTATTATCGTTATGATTAGTTCGGGCGCGGGGAGCGCGGACGCGGCGCTCCGGCTACTAAAAACGCATTAAAAGTTTAATTACAAATAAAAAGTGTAAAAGCGTTTGAGCCCGGTTGCTGTGGGTGCGGAAATGTGTTAAAAGAAAATTGACTAATTATACTACCCTGCTTCTTCGTTTTCTTCTTCCGCTACGGATACAATCAAAAAGCTGGGATCGTTAGGTTCGCTTCAGTTGGGATTGCAAACCCGGTTCCATCCAGGTCGGGGGATTTGACAACAAAAGGGGTCTAATACCAGAGACTGGTTGTTGCTGGTCGGTGGGGATTCTCACATTAGACCCCAAAACAAAGGAAAGGTGTCACTAATCTTCTAAAATCTAGGCGTTAATGGCCGTCGTCGTCGTCGTCGACCCCGTGTGCTGTGGAATTCAGTTGTTGGCTGTGAGGCTACCGGTTAGAGAGGCGACTTTTATGGCGGAGCGGGGTGGCAGTGAGCACCCAACAAGTGATGCTTGATAATTGCTCGGCAGATTATATTGCTCTACGGTTTTGTCCGAGCGAAAAGCGACGAGGACGCCGCGCGCGCGGTGATGCTCAGCGGTGGGTAATTGAGCTTTTAACTAGCGTGTTTTTATTTTGCTGATCTTCACTATGGGTGCGATCAAAATTGAGTTTGAAATTCGGTGGAAGGTGCCGGAAAATGGCGATGACGGCCGCGGTGCGCTGTTCGGGAAAAGATTTCTCCGTAATTGATAAGCAAAATGGCAATGGTAGTATTGTTGCGGGGCCACTGTTTTTGAAATTACTTGATTGTTTGATAGTAAATTGGTAGTCGAAACTGGTTTAGAATAAATAAAATAAGTAATAATGGTGATGACGTTCGAGCGCCCCCCGATAAATGATAATTGTCAAAATTTTGGCAGTGTTGCCAGAAGTGTGATGCATTTAATTTGTTTAGTATGCTTGTCAAATTCGAGATAATTACAGCCAAACCCAACAAACGTTGGAAGCCGATGAAGGGTTTGATAAGCTATAAAATATTCCATTTAATTATAATAAAAAATTCCATTAAATTTGGATAACTGGAAGAACTGAGCAAATTATAAAATCCTCAACCTGTGAATAGTAACAGATTTGTATCAGAACTTGTTATTATGTTACAGTATTTTTTTTATAACAGAGGTTGTTATAAAACATGTCCCATTAGCAGTAAAAATGTAACAAAATGACTTTTAGTTTGAGCAACAATGTTACTAAATATGTTCTCATCTTCACACAGTTTCTTTTTGATGATTACGTCTCCAACTTTGAAAGCTTTATGGATTTAAGAACAAAATTGACGTCACCGTTCCACGAAAGTTCAAATAATGAACAACTAACTGAGTATTGATCCTGAGAAACTGAGTCGACCAAATTTCACTACAGCTATAGAATGGTTAGACTCATCGAATGCTGCATACAATCAGTATGGATCGTGCCATCTTCTTGTTGCTTTCCCAATGCTTCAAAATAAGTGGCACCAATACTGCCACATTAGTGCTCGTCATTCGCTTTGACATAAAACTATGCATATCAAAGCGCCTTTGCACTATAGTAGAACAACATCATCAACCAAATGGAAGTAATTCAGGAAGGGACTTGTCCAGAATTTGCTGTAAATATTTTATGTCTTGAAGTTGAAGTTTCTAAACTTTTCCTAAACTTCCGTGTAGAATTTATTTTAAGTTAGTCTGGAATTTGATTAAAAATTTTCATTTAAGAAGAGAAGAAAAGAAAGTATATTTAATTTCAGAATTAATGCCAAAGTATTGGCATGAAAATCCTAGATTTGTTTGAAAACATTACTGAGACATCGTAAGATCCCGGTAGAATAGTTTTTCACCTGATCTCCTGGATGGTCATAAGTCTTCGTCCAGTCTCTAAATGATGAGTACAATGGATCGTACTTTGATGGACGGCCGGACAGTGCTCATTCCCTCTTAGTATACTCAGATGGATTCCCGAATTGTATGGAAATCGAACAATAGCACCATACACCAGCAGACTAGTCTCCTCGATGGACGGACTAATCCGTGTGCGATCTTCACATCTACGATGTCGGTAAATTAGAAGCGGATCAAACAACAGGAACACACCAAACAAGATTACGATAATGTCAGTAAATATCGTGAGGCATAAAAATTCGTTCTCTGAAGCACCTGAAAATCATCAAATATTTCTCTAAAATACAGTTTGAGTATGAATGAAACTTTTATCCTTTGTCCTAGTGAATATAGGCCTGTGTTTTTGCAGCATTACACTTTACCGAACTAATAATAACAAGAAGTATAATAAAATAGTGGAACATCGACGAAGAGAAATCGATCAATACAGTTACGCCCCTATGAAACTAAGCGCGAGCCGTTAAAAATAGTAATGATTTTCATCAAGTTAGAGAACACATCCCATTACTTAAGTTAAGAATTTCAGAGCGCTCTTCCATGTTGCTATGACGTGTAGAGTATTTTATCACCTCAAATAAGTTTTAAAAAATCAAAGGAATGGGCCGTCTGGCCGAAGGTCATCTGACCGAATATGTCGTTTGGCCTAACAATAGAGAATGTGAAAAGTGCGAAGCGATTAAAAATCTCACTTTTTACTTCTCGTTTTTTATTTCTCACCTCCCACCGAGAAGTACGAAATGAAACGTGAGAAATGAAAAGTGAGAAATGAGAAGCAAGAAGTGTGGAATAAGGAGTGTGAAGTGAGAAGTGGGATGTGATTTTTTTTAATAAGCTTTCACTTCTCACATCTCATTTCGCACTATCTACTTCTCACTTGAAGTAAGTAATCAGATTTGAGACGTTTTATTTCCCACTTCTTATTAGTTGCTTCTCACTTCTCACTTTTCGTTGTGAGAAGTGACTAATGAGAAGTGAGGAGTGAGACATATCACATTTCACTTTTTATTTCTCAGTTCTCACGGTGGGAAGTGATAATAAGAAATGAAATATGAGAAGTAACGAATGAGAAGAAATGAGTTATGGAATGTGAAAAGTAAGAAATGAGAAATTGGACATCCCACTTCGCACTTCTCGTTTTTCACAGTTGGAAGTGATAAATGAGGAGTGAAAAGTCTCACGTCTCATTTTTCACGCCTCGTTTCCTACTTTTCATTTCCACCTTTCACTTCGACCTTTTCACTGTGGAAAGTGAGGAAATGAGAAGTAATAATTCTCCCTTTTCACGTCTTATTTTTTATTTCTCACTTTTTATTTCCCACCTTGCATTTGTCACTTTTCAATTGTCATTTATCACTTCACACCTTTCACAGCATAAGGATGTGTTCCAAATGTTGGCGGTCTCTTGCTCGATTCCCAAGTAACAATTTCAAGCCTTCATGGATTTGTTTAAGTTTTTTAACAGTTTTATCGTTGCTTTGTTCAATTCTGCGAGATTAGCTTTATTTGAAGACTTATAACTATCTTCAAAATCGTAATAAAACGCTCAATAAATCCACATATGTCAAATGCCTCATAAGCTTATTACCCTAGCAACACCACTAGTTTCTCCGTGAGTTTCAGTAACTGTGGTGTGACTTACTGAAGGTCTGAGAGCCGTAGCGTGGAATTCCAGCGCCCTTGACGAAACATTTATTAGGCGCCCCTTTTCTACTAAGGAAAAAAAATGTACAATATTTTACATTTGGATAACAATTTGAAATTCAGGAATTGTATATTGCAGGAAATATGTTTGAAATTCCGAAATGCAAAATATTCTATAAATTTAGTAGAGCCTTATTCTTCTTTGTAGCCGCGCATCTTATCGCACGGCTAAGTAAGGCACTTAGCAGAGCAATGCCAAGTGATTTAAGAAGAGTGACAGGGATCAAAACCATAAAGTTTGATAGTAATGCACTTTATAAATCATTCCTCAATTATTTCTGTATCTTATCTATGTTCGTGTATGGTCAAAGTATGAATTGCCAAATATCCATAAAATTCCTAGAAAACTGTCAAAATTTTAATAAATTTCCGAAAGATAGAAAAAGCTTACACAAATCAAAGAGAAAATGTATTTTTTCGTGAACCTACGCACTACTAGACCTAGTTGGGTCAATAAAATCCAACACTGAAGTGAGATTGTCAATGGTAAGAGTCGTTTTCGGACCTAGTTGGATAACGAAAAGCCCTATGGCCGAAATTACCATCGGACCTATTCAGATCAAGAAAAATCCATAGCCGGTCGGAGATTTGAAGGAATATTACTGGACTTAGTTACATAAAAAAACCTCACGTAAGTAGACCGATGATAAGAATCATAGCCCTATTTGTTATCCGGCTTGGAATGGATTAATTAACAGCCCAAATTGAAATCGGATGAACCCCAAAAAATATTGGAAGCCAGTAAAGCGCCTTCTTCAGCCAAAAAACTAGCATTTTGTTAATACAAAGATCAAGATAAATCCAACTCTGGAGTATGTCAATGATTTGAAGACACCATTGGACCTAGTTAGTTCAATAAAATTTAGCTAAGAAGTGGGTTGATCGATGATCGGAATCGCTATTGGACCTTGTCGCATAAAAAAAACAACTCTTGAGTGAATTGGTTGGTGACCGAAATCGACATCGGACCTATTCAAATTAAGAAAAATCTCATTCGGGAGTGAGTCTGTCGGTAAATTGGTGGCACAACTGAGCACTGTAAATTGTTGAGTAAATAAAATTCAACTCTAAAGGGAGTTGGTCGATGGTCGGAGTCGCTATAAAAAGCATCAGGACTAGAAAAAATAAAACTTTGGACCAACATCCGGTATTTTTTTGGAAATATTTGTAATGAACACTGGGGACGTTATGGTCATTCTTCTCCAATCATCTAATGCCAACCAATTTTACAAAACAAATGTTTTTAGGCTTATAGAACCCAATAAAGAAGTCAAATTCTATCATCTAATATTCAATGGCTTTGTTTTGTTTTTCCACCACTGTGCTTGTACAAGTTTCTGGCATGCTGGGATCCGAAAAGTCGCCAGCTTAAATGCGACCGAAATGATCTTTTTTGGATCACATGAACATTTTTTGAATAAAACAAGCAAATTTATCTCGAATCAGAGATGAGCCAGCTTAGGGCTGCAAGCCTTTATAATAACGACAATAAAAATCTTGAATCTGCACAAAACCCATACTTCTTTTTTCTGGTATCAGTTATTACAGCAAAATGGTTATTCAGAACTTGATTAACTGGCTGGTCATTGGGTTGTAGACCATTAAGTAATGTACTGAGAAAAGCAGAGTTATTTCAAACCAATTAAATTAAGAATAAATTGTCCTCACTACTGCTTTTCATTACGGTTCCGGAGGTCCCCGGGTGATATTGGAAAAATTGAACCAACAGGTATCACACTTCAGTATATTCAAATAACAATTTGAAAATTATGCTTTTGGATTTTTTTATCAAGCTGGCCTCTTGTAACCGGTAGCAGGGTTGCCACTACTTTTTGAGAAAAGTCTGGCATGTTTCTAATAAAAAATCTGGCAAAATCTGGCGAAAACATTTGGTAATATCATTATGCAGATTGAGTAATTCTAACTAGGAATGTCACCTAAATAATTTACCCAATATTGAAAATTTCATTTTCTCCATGTTTTTCAACATTAATTTCTTTGAAGGAAGGTATTCTTCTGCCTACATATTTCTCAAAACAATTCAATGTCCGTTAAAAGGAGGTTCTTAATGCATAGCAAAGTATCGCAAAAATATTATGGATCCCTTGAGAAACTTGAAGTATTAATGACTTCATTCATGTTAACGGAGTTCGTTTTTAATTTGAACTGATGATAAGAATCTCGAAGCCCCAGAGCGCTCATTAATAAAGAATTGAGTAGATACGAATGGAGTGGATCTGCTGAAAACTTTGAATGATTTGAGCTCTGAGCAAAGGTGAGGCTCTGAAATGCCAAATGCAGCCGAAACTGATTGATTAGCGCGCCTTTGAGAGTCGGTGTAAGCCATTTTTCAAAGGGTGTAAATAGCGGTACTTCAATCTAATGAGACATTTAGTTTGAGAAATATCTGAATATATAACGACTGCTTTATTTCTTCTCAATGGCAATGGAATAGATTGACATGCACTTAACAAAGCGCACGGGTGGGTAACGAATGTTTATTCTAGTGGATGCAATGGTTCATACTGAAACAAAAGCCCATTGGAATCCGAAAGTGAATGTCGATAAATTCCAGAAATTTATATGTTTGTAATTACCAGTTGAATCATTGGCAATAATTGAAAATCCTTAGACAAACAATAACTTTTTTTAAAATTTGTCTGAAATTTGAAAAGTCTGGCATCATGGATGGTTTCTCTTTTTGTCTTTTTTTTTATCTAGCATAATGGCACCTCTGGTCATATGTGGAACTCCTTTGTAACAGAAAAAGCGAAAGAGGTGCAGCCTATTTGCAACATCTTGCGGAATAAAAACGCAAAAACCTGAATGTTCAAAAAAGAATACTGCTCCGTTGAGCTCACATTTGTTGCAACATATCAGAAACATTGTGGTAACAGCAATGAACCAGTGTTATTTTTGTGTAACTCATCTGTTTTTTATATGAAACACATTGAATCCATAATCGCCCAAGAAGACAGATGCGACCTCACTGAAACGGAAGTGGAAAATTGTGTGTGTTTCTGAAACTGGAAAGTGGCTTTAATGTGACTTGGTGTATTTCCAGAGTCTTCAATGCAATTTATAAGGAACAAACAGAAATATTGGTATAGATTATAGAGATTGGTATTGGTCATAGAGTTGCTATACGCATAACCTAAATAAAACTTGGTAGTTTTCAATGGTTTTATAATAGCATTGCACAAGAACATGTTTATTGTCGAATGTCATGAACTATGGCCATACGAATGGTCAAAAACAAATGTTTCTATCATAATGTTTTTGTTTCATGTTCACAAATGATATGTTTAAGATAGAAAACATTCAACACAATATTCCCAATTCGGATATTCGAAACATTGTTGTTTATTGGTCGAATTCCACTCCTGAAAATGTAACAGGTGGTAAAAATCGAATAAACTAAATGAACGTATCATTTTACTTCTGGTAACATAACACAAATTTAAATTACCGTGGACCCCCAGTAGTTTGACCGCTTTTAATCTGAAAACGTTTTTTTTTTAATTTAAACCCCGTTGGCTTGAATATCGTTCAAATTAAAAATGGTCAGAAAAATATATAAAGCTCTTTTAGTGGAATGTATTCAACCGTCTAAGACGAATTAAGTACTCTCCATTTTAAAAAATTAACTGGTGGAATTAAATGGAGAGTACTTAATTCGTCTTAGCCGGTTGAAAATGGTGTTTATTTCTTTGTCGTCGTATGTTTTTTTAAATTCTAGAATTAAGTGGTAATAACGAGACACATATTTTTTTGGATGACATCAACGTTCATTTCGTTCAACTTTCCTTTTTCGTTCAGATTTAGAACTATTTCCATTGACTCGCTCCATCTGTACTACGGACCGTACAGTATGGTAAATCACATCACTTATTAATAATTGTTGGCTAAGCAACAATTTCCTTCTCTAACAGCTATGAAAGTTTTATTTTGCTTTGGAGGAAATCTTCTAGACAAAACTGAAAGAGGTGCTTGTAAACAGAAACCTCCAAAATATTTTGAATTCTGCATTTCTAGTACCTATTGGAACAAAACCTTTTAAGATTGAAGATAAGAATCAGTACATTTTTTCTATACTTTTAAAAATATTGCACTCAGATTATTTTTTTTTTTCATGCAGCATGCAGTATTCAAAGCATATTACAAGTTTGTTTTTGTGTGTAATGGACATGTACTAATAATATTGTTTCAGTGGATTTAAAATCTCTGTCTTGTCCGTATATTTCGTGAATATTTGGCGTCAATTGAATTCCAGGTCACATGAATTCAACTCAGGTTATGTTCGCGACCCCGGAACTAGTTCGGCTTCAGTTTTCATCAGTGTGGAAAATATTCTAGTGCTCACCAGGAACCTGTAAATACTCTCTGGCTGAATAAGAAAAGTTGCGTTAGTTAGGGCCGTACACTAGTTACGTAAGCAGCTATTCTGAGTTTTTCAACCACCCCCCAGTAAGATTTTCTTCATACATTTTAATTTTTATTTATATGGAATGTAAGAAAATGACAGAGCCCCTCCCCGAAGTGCTTCCCAACAAAGTCTGTTTTTATAAATTTCCGTAAAGCTCAAAAAATTGCTGTTCCAATTTGAAAAAAAAACAGAGTGCCTAAAAAATAAGTTATTTGTACCGCGATATGATGTGCTTGTCCCGGGAATCTCGGGATTTTTCGGGATGAAATTTCGAGGAAATTAGTTTAAAAAATGATGTCATGATTAGTTAAAAGAATGATGTCTTTGAAATGATGTCATTTCCTCCCATAGCGAACCTGTATTTCAATAGATATAAGCATATATTCGGATGCACTTCCTCTAGGGGTCCAAAATAGGACAGTTACCCCACATACAAATAAATATTGCATATACGTATTTTGATTTCAACTGTAAGGTCAGTGTCTCGTACTTGACTCGACTTTTTCTTGTCGGATGTAACACAAGACGAGACCCCCCTCTACCCTTGTCACAAACTGCCACAAATTCTAGACCCCCCTCAAACCTTGGACGTAATTTTTGAACAACACCTCACTCCTAGCATTAGTGTAATGCTACGTTTAGACAGGGCAAGTGAATTGAACAACTCAGTTGAATTCAATTAACTTGTCAAAAGTTGAACTTGTTCATTTTTCTTTTCGTTCTCGTAATTAAGTGGCGACAAAAATTAAAAAAATAAACATCGTGAAATGGAACGCATAATTAAAACAAAACGGCAGAAAGTAAATGAATCCCGTTAATTTGAATGAAATATTGTTTAAATTAACGGAGGGCCACAGTCAGAATATGATTCTATTCCTTTCTTCTCACAGCACTTTTCATGTAGAAAGTTTTTCAATGGAGTTATTATTTTCATTTTTATTACTCAATGAATTAATTATCGAAAAAATATAAATCCATCCATACGAGAAACAACAATTTGTGAAAATAAAAAAAAGTAAAAATATCAATAAATGTTAAATTTTGACACATTTTGACTTTGCGTTTTACTGAAATTAGAAAAGCTTTTAATAATATGCATTATTCATAACTATGAATATCCTAACATAACACTGAATTGACAAGCAGGAATAAATTCCAGTTCGAATGTATAATCCTCTTGAAGAAGAACAAATCGCAAGGAATGGAAAGTAACGCAAAATTTTATTTTGACCGTCAACTGCCCACAGTGTAGCAGACATGCTGGTTGCATAGAATTGATTTCAAATCAGCGACAATATTTCGCACAATACATTAGTGCTGTCCAATGAGAGCTTGAAGTAGCTCGAAGTTTCTCCCTGTCCTGTTCATGCCCATTTGTTGACAAAAAAGAACAAGCAGGACGGGAACAACTTCGAGCTGCTCATTGGATAGCACTATTACCATTTTTTATAAGCGCTGCATTTCAGGATGATTTTCAAATCTTGAAGCATAAGAAATGTTTTGTTGCAAATCGGAATGTCACTGGAAGAAAAAGACAGCATATCGATTTGACATTTGCACCAATAAATTAGCCGTGAATTACAATATTACGGCGGCGCGCTCCAATGAACTGATTTTCTTACCTGGTTTCACCAAAAAGTTGAACGAGCACAAAAATTGCAAGCACGCGAACGAATTCTGAGGCCATCAATTTCCGATTATTAAACATTATTTTTCCTCCATGTCCATGAATGTTGGTTTTATTCAATCCTCCAAAATCGAAATTCAATCTCTAAAACAATAACAAAAAGCTGCACGGAAAAGAAGTTCCCTTTTTGACTGCGGCTTCATGGCAGTTTTATGAACAACCTTGAACTTACTTTTAAGACGTTCTCAAGAGTGCTGCACTTGGTTGAACATAATCTTATAGCGGCCATCAAGAGGTTGTCATGTAGATCTTAGTTTTATTGCTAGTGTTGAAATTTTGTTCCCATAAACTGCTTATCATACTCTCGATAAAACTCAAAATGTTACTTGGGTTGGCTACTGTTTTTGACAGTTCTATCGAAGGCACATTCTTATCTACATTTCTCCTATACAGGCTTCTATTTCCGATAACAGAATTGTCAATAAAATCCAACTTCGAAGTGCGTTGGTCGGAGTGTAACGAAAAAAATTCAGCTCTGGACCAACCTGTATTTGATTTTTACTCTCGAAAAAAAAGAAAAAAAACCTCTTTGATAGATGATAGTACTAGAGGACATTCCTCTTAGATCAACTAGTAGTGTCCTATTAACAACTTTAACGAACCAAATATTTACATCCCTTGATGAAGATGTTCCCATTTAACAAAACTGTTGGATCGGACCATATTTTCAAATACACCCGATTCTTTTATTACACGGTAGATGCGGTCCGTGTATCAGGTGGTTTCAGTTCAAAATTCTAAAATCTTTGTTAAAAAGTTTACAATTTCTCGACAAATCATCAAAATGGAGAAAATTTGTAAAAAAAATGTATGGGATTTTTTCTACACGGCCGTGTGAAAAAAAACCTTTTTCAAACAGAATCGGGTGTACGCACTTGTTTTGAGCTATTTAACTTTCATAGACACAAGTAAAAAAATAAAATCCAATTAAACAATGTGGCCTTGATGGTCTTATTGTGTATCCGGAATAAATTTTTACCGCTTTTTATACCGAAGTTGGATTTTTCTCCAGATACAAGCAACTTTCCCAACTTCGGAAGTAGTGCGCAGGATTCCCCTAAAGATGCGCTAAACAACGCATCCATTGGTTTGACAGATAAAACTTCGGAAGAAAGTTCGGTTCGGAAGTCCGGACTTCCGAATTCTAAGTTGGTGCTACGCCGACAATATTTACAGACCACATGGCAGTTTTTTTTCTGAATAAAGCGAGAAAATTTATCTCAAATTTTTACAAAATCCATACCCCACACCTGGATGTAGTGCCTGGAGGAATCAACTGGGAAAATCTGAATCAATTCAAATTTAATAAATTTGGAGTGTAAAGCAAATTGAGAGTCGTCACCGCTGTAAAATAAAACGGTTCAGGAAACCTCCCGGTGACCCTTGCTGTGCTCAAATATAGAACTAATTCGATCCACGCAATGTGGTCTTCGAACGTCACAATTATAAATAACTTTTTGTGATCTTTCAGATTTTTTTGCCAGAGCTCCTTGTGGAACTAGAAAAACAATCAAAACTGAGACCAATCCATACGACATGTTGATGTGGAAATAAAAAATAAAGGAATATTTATTGTGTGCTCTAAATTACACAAAATATCTTTACCGCCGACCTGAACACCGTAGTTGGTCAAAAAAATTTATTCGCTCATTCAGTTCTTCAACTTATTAAAGTTCAACTGTCCCCTTATTTTCGACGGCTTGAAAAATATATAATTAAAAATAAAAGAAATCAAAAAAGTGTTTGGCTCAACATTTGCCGATCAATTGTTGGCGGCTTCAAACATAAGGGATCTTTGGGTAAGACGACGCTTAATAAGTCAAAGCGTCGACTGAGACAAAAATAGGTAATCAATGAAACTAAAATTTCTTTTAGCGTAATTCTTGATTTCTGAACCCCTCCAAAGGCTGACACCCTTTGTGGGGGCCCACCAATTTAAAAAAAACATCACAATACGGTGAGACGCTAGAAGTAGGCCATGAAATTATAACAACAGTCGGTACCATAATTACAATTTTATTTGATTTAGGTACAAATTGCTGGAATTTTCATCATTTTTCAACCAAAAGTGACTGTGTCCTTAACCTTGGCTGGTGATGGAGCAGCCTAAAATGGTGCCTTAAGTAGTCATCTTAAAGTTTCTTAAAAAATACAAATAGCGGCTATTATAGCAAATTATCAATACGGAGGTATGTAGCAAATAAGATCTCAGTTATTTATCAACTAGTAAAATGAAGTTTTTCAAAAACTCATAACGCCACTTCCAAGATCATTTGGAAAAATCAAAACCTTACCTGTTTTTAAAAAACTGAACGATTTCTTGAAGGTTTGATACAAATATTTTGAATTATAGGAATTCTTTGAAGGGTCTATTCAGATTAAAATAAATATCATGATGAAGAGTAACTTGATGCCAATTCCCATACATTTAATCTTCCCTCTCAACTTTAACACGATACTTATTATGATAGATGACGTAACCAGAATAGGCTATTAACAATCAAAATTCGTAGTATTTTCAATAATATAAGGAAGAAAATGCCGATATTCTAGACCAAAGTTTTGTAAGAAATTTCTTGATTTTCTAATAATTATTCTGAGATATTCTGGGGCGTCATCAATGATTCTACCCTACACACTTGATTTGTTTCGTCGAGATCTCAGCATTTTTTGTTTATTTTTCCAAGGTGATAGCAGATACAGTTCCAATAAATAGCTTTTGCCAAGACATTTCAGTTGCAGAGATATGGAGAATATTTTTACCAAAAATCAGCAGAGAACGGAATTTTGATGAAAATCAGTTTTTAAATTTACTTAGCAGAGGCGGTGCTCGATTTTACCAAGCTCGAAAAAAAAACTTAGCGCGTAAACTTTTAAAAATATGAGACGTAGATTCAAACGAATGCTTCATTGTTTACAACGTTTAACAATCATGATTAGGAGATCATACAAGGGCAACCCAGCTGTAGTCCATTGAGTCGCTCATTCACCGACTAGTACAGAACTGATTTATGTTCAAAAGATATAATCCTGTAGTTGAACACATCTTTCATTGAGGCGGTCAGCGTTCGCTACGATAGTTATCTTATTCTATCCAAAGCGATCTTCCTTTCATATCCACAATAAAACATTAACTTTCTCAAAAAATAAAACGAACTAAACTCACCGTTACTACAAACGCTGGAGCTGTCCAGGGGTCCGCTGTCGTCGCTGTCACTTTCACTCTTGACATCGTCATCCACCATGTGACCGTGGCCACCGTAATGGTGGTGATGGTGCAGGCCCAGGTGGTGCTGTGCTCCCGGCGTTAGGCCGCCGGCTCCCGGATGGTGATGCCCCAGATGGTGTCCCCCCGGCACTATGCTCAGATCCCGCGGCCCCGGGCTGGGCGTTCGACCTTCGCTGCTGCTGCCGTTGATGCTATCTGCACCGCCACCGACTCCACCGCCCCCGCTGCTGCCATTCTGACCCGCGTGGTGGTGGTGGTGGTGTTGGCTTTGGCTTCCGGCCAGGATATCGTTGATCATGAACCGGGACCGCGGCGGCTGCAGCACGGCCATCGAGTTTCGCTGCACCGGTACCGTCATGCCGCCACCCGCGCCGGTGATATCCGATAGGCTACTAATCTTGGTGAGCTCGAATGGGCTTTCGCCCGGAATATGCCACTGGAGCACGATTTTGACTGCTTTTAACGGACGTGGTCTCGAAAAAAAATCTGCTCGAGCTTCCACGGACTAAAAGGTCACTCGGTCACTCACTGTCACGATCAGGCTTCGATATTTCTTTCTGTCAAAGGCTTTCACTCACTCACTTGATCGTATGTTTCATTCACAAGTCGGTCACTTTCAGTTGTCACGATGTCGTACCACCGAGCGATCACTCAAGCTTAAAAGTATGATGTTTCACGCATTAATCCTTCAACCATCACTGCTACTGTTGCATCTTTGTTTTTGACGTGATCTTCAATATTCAGGAATTTCCAAGCGTTTGACGTTTTCACGGGTCACTAATCACAGTTAAATTTCACCAGCGATCGCTAATCACCCTTTTCCGGATCACTAAACAAGCGACGAGTAAACTTCCCACTTGATCTTGCTGTCACGAACAATGGCTACGCGTCGACTGCAGCCAACGCACGGCAACGCGAGATCCCCACAACAACAACAAGAACAACAAAAATCGCGACGGCTCCGCACACTACGCATCAACATGCAGAATGTTCACTGGTCGGAACGAGCGAGCGTTGCGTTGAACCCGAATCCAAACGAGAGATGGATCAAAGCGTTTAGCAGATTAGGGAAACTGTTAAAACTTGCCGCCACCGACGCCGTTCAGGACTAAAACGCACATGTTCAATCGATCAGCGTTAAACGTACACTAAAAAGCAAGCATTTTCCAAACGTCAACACAACCAGACCCTGGGACCGGAGAAACCGGATCCGGCAGCACACAACCAACGAAGGAACGTGCCCGTGCACAAGGGAGGGACGCAACGAACGCAACACTCACACCCAGAAGCGACCAGTTCACGCAATTTCGGGAGAAGGAGCGACGACGGCTCTCTCCAGCGCTTCTGCTACCGGGCCAAAAATGGTGTTGATGCTTCCAAGTGCAAAACGGAACCGCCGATAAATAAGTCCAACATCGCGTTAACACGCACACACGTTCACTCGATCCAGCAACGTCGAACCAGTCTGCTTTGTTTCTTTCTTCGCAATCGCTCCGAGAGAGTGAGAGAGCGCGTCCACCATTCTGCTAGGCCACGCCTCCCATCAAAATCCAAGCCAACCATCGGTCGCAGCACACCGCAAAAAGCAAACACACAAACCTGTGATTAGAAATTTCGCTCACGACACGGCGAACAATAGGGAGAGCGATGCACGCAAGGAGGCGGAGCTTGGCCACCAGTCACACCACTCCGGAGCTAATCTCCCGTAAATGTATGCCAGCCAACTTGATGCTTAGGCACTTTACGCAAATTTACTCGCTGCTTGTACCCTTGTTCCGAGCGAGCAGATTCCTTCATCCCCTTGAATATCAAACGATGAAAAAACATAAAACGGTTCACCATAAGCCGGAAGAGTATGAGTGAGAGATCTATTCCAACAGTTCCGACACCTCATCCTACCGCTTATTCCGCCCACAGCACAGCAAGCGGGATTTTACGAACGACGCCCGTGGGGATGAGGAGAGTGCGAACGAGACCACGAAGCTCTTTGCACGCTTAAGCATCCTTATTCTTTTTCCTAAGCCATCGAGTTTTCCCTCAATTTGCGCTATTAACTCCCTCTCCGCGTTTCCTCGCCACCCGGTCCTTCTGCCCGTTCCCCCGCTCTCCTATAGCTTCCGCTGTCGGAAATTTTCCTGCTTCCTTCCGATCCTTTTATGTTCGGATGCGAGGCAATAGACGAGCTTAAAAGTTTTTCTGTCCCACAGAAATAAGAATAAAAAAATGCTTTAGACGACGATATGCTTTTAAACTTGTGCGTATGTACCGAAAATTTAACCTCCATACAATAAACACACTCATGAAGGAAAGCGATGCCGTCTGTTCGGATTTTTTTTGTGCTGTGGTATAGAAGTCTTATATGTGACTGATACAGACGACATAAATTATGTGTGAAAAAAAGCGGATTTAGGAATAAGGATTATATTCTACATTATTTTGATATTATGATCGTAATTGAAAATAACTAATTTTTGTGACAGTGATCTAACGATTCATTTCTCATTTGATCCATCTGAAATCGTGTTCAAAATTGTATGTTTTTTAGAAGATGAAATGAATGGATCAAAATGGCTTCAAAACAGAATCTGGCTTCCCTGAAGGGGAAAACTTGCGAACGCAGTCAGTAGTCGTCGGCACACAATTTAAAATTTAAATTGTTAAAAACAGCACAAAATTAATGGCGAGAGTCATCATCGCCGGGTTTTACTCCGTGCGACGACGGGAGAGCTAATGGCACTTTTTCCCGAGCTGACACTTCCTCGCGGGGCGGACCCCTCGTCCTGCCTTTGCCAGTCAGTGTAGCATCATCACTCCCAGGGTAGTGTCGTTTTTTGCTTTTCGAGGGTGAAGGAAGTGTCGAGATGCTTTAACACCGCTGGTAATGCCAACTGGCAGGGCTGCCATTAAACGCGACCGAAATTATTCCCAAGTCATGTAACGTGACCCAGCAGCCGTCAACGCGGGTAAAGGTCGGACGGACGGGGAAACTAATTACTGCTCGGTGATATTTTTAGCACATGGCTTAATTTGACCACGCCGGATGAGGGGCAATGGATAATTTCTGGCGTTTTGCTTCGATACGTGACTGGGTTGGGAGCCCCGAAGGAAAGGGCTACAAATGGCTTTCTAATGGGTGCGTTTCCGTTCTAATGGAGGCAGGTGCGAAACCAGAAAGTTGCATGATGAAGGATCGAGTGACATTTTATGTTTGCTGCTGTAGTCACATTGTACCTACATTTCAAAATGGCATTGAATACAACGATTTATTCAAACGAAAGAATCGTTCTCAACGTTAATTCCCGGCCACATTTAATTACATAATTCATAGCAAAACTCAAAGCATCCATCTCCATTTTCAAAAATTCGCCAAATTGTGAAATATGAATGGATATTAAATATTCAATCAAAAATTGACATTAGCATTCCTTCTTCTAACTAATTCATTAAAAATCTAGCTGGAGGAATTGAAAGTTGAACTTAACCATTGCATAGCGGATTATACTTTTCTTCCGAAAATCTTCAAATATCGTGTCAAATATAATTTCTAACTGATTTGTTGTTGGATCTTCATTTAGCCTTGCGAGCGAAAGCGTAACAACCCGTAGATGGCGAGTTCGATTCTCGTTTCGGTCTACAAACTTCATTTTTTAGCCGTGCCCCAGCAAAACCCGTTTTTTGCTGAGATTTCTGGCAAAGTTACTGAAAATCTGCAAATAATTTGCCGAAAATAAGCTGACAAACGCCATTTTTTCCGGAATATCAGTATTTCATTTTGGTTGGCAGCACTATACCAGAATCGAATAAAACTTTGTCGACATAAAGATATGGTATTTCTGAGCCACTCTACATACTTAGTTTTTCAAAAAACTGTCAAGAGTAACATTTGAAATTCCCAGAAGCTTTTTGGAAATATATCCAAAAAATTAAAAAAAACGATTTCTACATTGAAAAAAAAATGTTTTTAAATTTAAAATCTATATTACAAAAAAAACTCATCTCAGAAATCGATGAAATTTTTCTGCAGATACATAGGTATTTCAATTATCTAACTTTTCTGGGCATAATGTTCCTGTGACATATTTAAGGAAAAAAGTTTTTCTAACAAAAACTTTTTTCATGTCCATATTGAATGAAAATTTATCAGCGTGTTTTATGCCTACAGCGCCAAATATAGGTTCAGCAGTCTATCATCAACCAACGACACATTTTGGACGTATTAAACTATTTTAGGAATCAAGGAAGGAAAGTATTAGTCTTTCGCGTCTATTACTTTTATCTCCAACAGTTGTTAACCAGTTGACGCGCCCTTCTTCAAACAAACCATCCCGTGGAAAGCTTGACAAGTATTGCAAATTTAATTATTCTTTTTGTCGGATCATTCTGCTGGAGGGAGATTCTCATTTTCCCGTGGGTTTCGTGTAAGTGTCTCTGCTTACAGGTACACCAACCCCATTTTTGGCCCTTCATACAGCAATATGTTGAATTCAAAATCATATTGAAATTTGACCTTACTGTCAAGTGGAACTACATGCAGAGCAAGACTCTAGCCAGGATGGTGGCTGACTACATACATACATAAATACATAAAAAATGTTGGGAAGCAATTTGGCATAATCTAACATTAATGTTTACCAACATTTGAAAAGGGCGTATATTTTCCTAGATTGATAACACACAAATGACCAGATTTACAAAACTGTGATGTTTGATCAACTATTGTTAATTTGTCTAAACTGTAAAATCTGAAATATAAAAAAGCGTTTCGTTCACCGAGAAAATGAATGTAAAGATTAAAATTGGTTTAGCAAAAAAAAAAAAGAATTGGAGGTTGATTTTTTTATCAGATAAACATTTTTATTCCAAACGATGAAGCTCGGTAGATAATTCATTGAGGGGACTTCAGATAAACGCACATTAATAAAATAGTAACTTTTTCGCATTTTTTCACTCCAAACCGAACTTTTGATAGAAGGCTTTTGCCAGCTCGACGAATTGAGGTGATGTCTGTATGTGTGTGGTTGTATGTATGTATGTATGTGTACAAAAAAATGTGAGACACACTTTTTTGTACTTAGCCTTATCCGATTTGCTTGCAACAGGTTACATTCGACGCGGAATCTTTCCTAATTTTTCGCTATTGAAAATTGACTAAATTGGCCAATCCGCAGTTATTTAAAAAAAAACATTGTTTTTTCCCCCATTTCTTTGGAAAAAAAATGGAAATAACTAAATCTATCTCCCTAAAGGGCAATTTTAACCTCTATTATATACTTTTCTTGTTACTCTTTGTGTTTTCTTATTTTATAATACACGAGAAAGGCACCATCACCGCTAGGTGGATTATTCTGTTTTTTTCTTCAATTTTATTTCTTACTACATTTATTTCTTATTTCTACAGGTCGGACTCGATTATCCGAAGTATCAATTTTTTTTTCACTCCGGATAATCGCAACACCACAAAAAAATCAAATAACAAAAAACTTGTGCTTTATTTTATTTCCAGTGGTGTAGTCAGAATGTATTTAGGATAAACATTGATTTATCCACCTAACTATATCAGTGACTTTCTGGTGCAATATGGAAAAATAGTATTTTTGCCAAAACATTTGAGTATATAGTCCGATCCAGCCAATTTTCAATATGAAATGATAAGACAGGATTTCCATTTGAATGCAACTTGTTGGTTGAGAATAGGAGCCAATAAAATAGCTACACTATTTAAGTTTTTTGTGCAAAATATAGTATGTTTGCTATTATTTCTTTTGAGTCCATTGCCTGATCCATAAAATTATCAATACGAAACAATGCTTCAATAAGAAACAGGATTTCCCATTAAATGCAACCAGTTGGAAGCAAATCGGATAAGGATAAGTACCAAAAAATTGGTAAGACTTTGTGCACTCAAACACACAGACATCACCTCGCGTCGACCATAGACGGTCGTTATACAATACTATGGATCTCCGAGATATCTAAAATAATGTTAAAAATTTAAAATTATCGGAATGTTAACAATTTAAAGATAATTTAGAAGATTTCCTCTGGAAGCTGGAAGGGGTCGCCGTGGTCACAACTAACAATTTGGTTTTGCTGAAGTTGTTAACTCTGCTTACCTTAATGAACGTCCATAAATTACATAACTGTGACAATCCATACACAATTCTAAAATGATTGATAAAAAAAAGTTTGACGAGAGGGATGGAGGAGGGGGTTGAAAGTGGTCAGTTTACGAAATGAATGGATTATAGGGGGATATTCTGCCTAATGAATTTCTTTCAGAACCTCCAATTGTAAGGACATCGGTTCTGATGATGCATGTCTACTTGTTTTACACATGGCTCCTCAATGGCAATTGTACTATAACGAAACTTTTTATCACAACGTCGGTGGGGAAAATATGTCTCTGCCTTTTTTTTCGCATTTGTATAAGGTGATAAACAATTTTTTTTCATGTCTTGTTGTGATCTAAAAAACCTTAGGCTTCTTGTCTATCGTCTATAGGGCACTGCACGGACTGCTTTTTCTCTTTTTCACTACAAAGAAATTAGAAAACAACAAGGTCAGCACAAACAAAAAGACATAACACTTGTGAAATCCTCATCGTTCATCGATTTACTGATCAATTTAAATCATCATTAGTTGGCCAATCGATCACTCGTGGCGCGCGCATCGTATTTACCCGAGTTTGACGTTTGCTCACTACCGCCATCTGGTTCGTGGTTTGCCCAACTTAGTGAAAACAACAGATGTCGTTAGGGTGTTTACGACGATGAATTTCATGAGTGAATGTTCAATGTGTTATGTCTGTTTGTCTGTGAGGTCAGTAAACGTCAAAATTTATGAGGAACGAAAGAGAAAGAGATGTTACCGTGTAGTGCCCTATATATAATAGGGCACTGCACGAACGAATCTCTTTCTCTTTCGTTCTTCATGAAATTTGACGTTTACTGGCCTTGTTGTTTTTTAATTTCTTTGCAGCGAAAAAGGGCCAAAGCAGTCCGTGCAGTGCCCTATAGGGCACTGCACGGACTGCTTTGTCTCTTTCTCGCTGCAAAGAAATTAGAAAACAACAAGGCCAGTAAACGTCAAAATTTATGAGGAACGAAAGAGAAGGAAATGTTTCCGTGCAGTGCCCTATAGCCCTGTTTGTCTGTCCGGTGACTAGCCAACCAGACGCAGCACGCGGGGAAATTCTCACTAAAAATAAAATATTTGACACTTCTAGGAACTTTTTTCAAATAGGCGTAACTGTATTTGACCTTGAAATTTTAAACGCATCATACTCTCTCTATTCAGCATATTTCGTTTAATTGACTTTACTAACAGATAAATTGCAATCTATTCTTTCTGTTGGGTGCATTAGCTGACCAAAATGGTTTGAATTAAGAGCACAATCGCCATTCCAAAAATCAAGGTCAAAATCAATTAGGCCCATTTGAAAAAAGTTCCTAGACTTCAATTCTTTTTACTATCAGATGCAGAAAATAAAACCAGTGACGTTGAAAATTTTGAATTAATGATCCGTTTATATTGAGAAAAAACACTTGTCACGGGCGCTACTGCGTCCACAAATAAACTATGTAGTTAAAATAAGGAGCGAATTCCGCCATCCTTGTTATGCACCCAAACTATGTCGACGAGGTTACATTTTCATGTGTTGAATGAGTAACTGCTTCATCAATTTTGGAACCATTGATATAAATAGCACATCTGAAATTTTTTTTCTCAAATGCAGCAGGGCAAAACATACTTTTGCATATAAACGATAAAGACGGATCCATAAAAAACTGGAAAACGATCCATAAATAACATCTGAATGTTCCATAAAACGCTACCATAAATCCATAAAATAGTTCGAGAGATTCCATAAAGAATAATTTTTCGATCCATAACTAAGCTAAAATTTAGCAATTAATTGGGAAATATGTTCCATTAACATGGTCAAGAAAAACAATACAATTCTTGCTATTTTCCCATGAAAATATGACAAATGATCCATAGATTTTTGGAAAATGATCCATTAAAAACTATATTTTGATCCATAAAACTACGAAATTGCGTATTTTGTATCGTGATGATGATCCATAATTCTGGCCAATTGATCCATAACTTTGTTCAAATGATCCATAGTTTTGGTGATATGATCCATAAATTTTGATAAATGATCCATAGATTTTATAAAATGTGTGGATCATTTAATATAGTTTCATTGGCCTTCTTTCCAAGCATTATGGATCACATTATCAAATTTATGGATCATATGACCAAAATTATGGATCATATGGCTGAAATTATGGATCATCATCAGGATATAAATTGCGCAAATTTGAAATTTTATGGATCAATATATAGTTTTTATGGATCATTTTTCAAAGTTTTATGGATCATAAAAATATTCTTTATGGAATCTCTCGAACTATTTTATGGATTTATGGTAGCGTTTTATGGAATATTCAGATGTTATTTATGGATCGTTTTTCATTCTTTTATGGATCGTTTTTCCACATTGAACGGTGCAAAGTAAGGGCTGCCATGCAGCAGCTTAATTGACAATCGATCAAGTAATTGCAGAAACAGACTTCCATGGGAAAGTACCTGAAGCGAAAAGTTTGTGGACATATTCTAGAAAAAATAGCTCATTCATGGAATTAAGATTAAAATTTAATATACAATAAAACACCTCTACTTCAGGCTCCACCGTTTCAGCTACGTTCATGTTTTTTTCAAATAATCATATTTTGTATGAATATAATAGTAGTATTTTCATTTGTGTTCATGTATTGGACATACAAGCCTATAGCTAAATTTGGGTCACTTGTAGAAGATTGTGGATCATCGATGCTTGCTCGGAGGAATGATTATAGAACGGTTGCGTTATTAAGTGCTTCATATTATGGAGATGGTAAGTTATGGATTCGCGTGCATCGTAAGTCATTCCGGATGTCATGACGATCAAAATAGACGAGTCCTAATGAAAGCAGCCGGTAGTGTTGCTAGTACCTGATTTGAAATAGGAAGGAAAAGAAGGTTGTGCACTGGGTGGCGGTAATGCCCCTAAGAGATCACTAGATATAGATTTCAAATGGAATATCACAGGTTCACCATGCCGGGTGGCGTGCGTTAGAAGCGGGTGTAGGGGTGGTACTCGTAAAGCTGCTAATTCTTTCAGCATCAAGCGAAAATTATTTCTATTTGTATATATACTGAAATGTCTCGATCCTGTGTCCTCAATGCTTCCCACGCCGTGCAAATGACGGGATTTCGCTATCTTGTAAAATAAAATAGTTGGTGATTGTGTGATTATATAGTATGATGGCGTGGGGCTGAGTGGAACATAGTTGATTTTTTTTTATAATAAAGCTATCACAGATTAGTCTTTCAGTTTATTTTAGTAGGTATCAAGAAATGTAAAGTTAAAAAACTGCTTACAGTATTCAATAAAATATTTTAATCATGGATTAGTAAGATGGTAAGCTTATTCTTGAATATCGGATTCATCGGTTGATTCTTCTAGGTCGTAAATCTCTTCAATTTTTCGATGGAGCTCTTGTTTGCTCTGCGCTAAATTCACCCATTCATCATATGAAAGATCCTGGTAACGACTCATAGAACTTAAGATGGAGTTCCACCATGTAAATGAGGGTCTACAAGGACGTAAATGAGCGGCATACAACCGAGACGTAGCCTTTGTTGGATGATTTGCAGGACGACGCTGAATGTTCCCCCAGTAACGCAGCTGATGAGCGCGAACACGTTTAGTAATTCGCCTATTCCGTAACACTAAATTAACTGATTGACGTAATGCCTCCAGTCCCTCATGACGACATAGTGCTGCCATCTCGCGAACAATCTGCCGTTCATAATTACGAAGAGAAGTTCGACTGTGCTTTGTAATAACAGCTGTTTGGGTACCATAGAGCATGGCAGGTGCAAGGACAGTATCGTAAATCAGCCTGCCCAACTGCCAACTTGGATTGTGATGTCCTAAGAAGTCCATTATCACCTTAGACGTTTTAATCGTGTTTCTGCAGCGGATCCTAGTAGTCAACGGGCGGTCCAAACGTGGTGTAAGGTGACAGCCGAGATACCTCAGCGTGTTGCGAACATCATAGGTCCTTCCCAAGATAGTCATGGTGTAAAAAAATGGATTATTATCGAAGTTTCACGTACTTCTGATTTTTTTTCACAGAAAGATCGGCAAGGTCATTAGAAATGAGGTACGGGGTGTTTTAAAATATTTCATCGGCGATTTTTTGAAAAAAAAAAAGTGATTTTTATTTTTTTCTTCTATACGGTATTTTGTATAAAAAGTCAAATGATAACCCAACATTGGATCAATCATTGTAATTTACCCCTCAAAATTGATTATATACACATTTAAAGCCTTTTTGCCTTTAAGGTTAATTTTGTTTATACATCATCAAACATATCCCCTTTACTTTCTTAGCACAAACAATGTACTTAATCTTGGTAGAGCTTATGCATATGCTCCTAGGTTTTGCAGATGAAATTAAGCTCCTATGAAACGATCGCAGAGTAGTGCTGGAGACTTTTGTCTTACTGAAGATAGAGATGGTGAGAAAGGACATATCCACATCCACTCACACTACCAGTATGAAGTACATTGCTACGGATAGAAATAAAAATAAGAAGATGTACAGGAGATGATTGGAAGCGTTGAAGAAATAGTTCACATTGGAATGCTTGTGAAATGGGATAATGATCCCTAGTAACATTGTTGTAGCTAGTTATGTATAACGGTTTCATAGCACACATAAAGAGTAAATCGCTATCTTCATTATAAAATCATGACTATTACTTGGGTGCAAGAAGGGTTCTTTACAGCTTACCAGATTACTGCTCAATAAAAGTATGAATGAACCACACAAATATGAAATCAATCAAATGTGAGACAGTTGTGCTTGCAGCAACAATATACCTTCCGTAACATGCAACCGGAAATGGAGTTTTCTCTGTATAACTCCATCCAATAGCCTATTTCGGACATGAAGCGTGGTAATTATAAGAAGCAGGTGCTGCGAACAATATTCGGTAAGGTTATTGTACATGGTATGTACCCCACAAATGATGAGACACTATATCTAGAGGAAAATATGAACCCTTTAAAATATGGCAGACTGACAATAGGCTGGTCTGATAGTGCGAATGTCGGATGAAAGAAATGTGATTACAACATTCAATAGAGAACCATATTTGGGCTGGAAAAAGATAATAATTGCTAAACAAAATGAAAAAAAAAACAAAAATAAAAAAAATAATAAAAACATAGTTTAGGAAGGCTTGAATTACAGAAATTGATATTTTTCAAATATTTAGATCTATTTCAAGATATATTTTCTACTCAAAAAAGTCTACAAATGTGTACATTTTCATTTTTGAGGGTTAATTACAATGATTGATCCTTTATTGGGTTATCAATTGACTTTTTGTACGGTACATTAGAGAAGAAAACAGTAAAAATCACCTTTTTCAGAAAATCGCCGGTGAAATATTTTAAATCAACCCGTAGGTACTTCATTTCTAATGACCTTGCCTAACTTTCTTTGAAAAAAAATCAGAGGTACATGAAACTTCGATAATAATCCATTTTTTTACACCGTGTGGTCTCGACTGTTGGACCGGTGGGATCACGCACGAGAAGCTGACACTTTTCCTCATTAAGGTTGAGCCCAACGGTCGACAAATACTCCTTCACCTTGCCAACAATCAATTCCAGATGCTCTGGTTTCTCGACGATGATAATTATATCGTCAGCATAAACAAGTATTATGGGCAAGGCTATGGAAGTATTTTGATTTAGACGAAATATACCGCAGTCTTCCTCTACGGTTTCTAGAACCGCCTCCATAATAAGGTTGAAAACAAACGGACTCAACGGACATCCCTGCTTGATGCCTAATCGACGGAAACTAGGATGTGAAAGCTCCCCTTGCCACAGAACCTGCTCCACATCGCCACGCAAGCATTCAACAACGCGATTAATCAAATAATGAGGTACACCTTTCCCTATACACAAATAGTGAAACAAAAAGCTTATAAATAACAGAAGTTACTTCAAATGTACCATATTTTACCTTTAAGAATAGCCGGAAGACATTTAAGGTTTACCTTGTCGAAGGCCTTCTCAATGTCTAAGGACATAATAGCCACAGGTATGCCTCCATTCCACCGCTCCTGGAGTATCCGCTGCACAACAAAAAGATGGTCGGTTGTTGATCTTCCGGGCATGAACGCAGCTTGATGACATCCAATTTCTCCTATTGCCTCTTGAAGTTTTTCAAGCAACCACATCGCATAGAGCTTATACCCAGAACTTGACAAGCAAATGCGACGATATTGCGATGTCGACGAAGGATTTCGGAATAGGGATAATTAAGTTATTTTTCCATGAATCGGGCAGTTGGTTCTCAGTCCATACGGTTTCTGCAATGTTTTTAGCTCGGATAATACAGAAGGATCAGCGTATTTTAGAAATTCGGTAGGAATGCGATCCTGACCGCAGGCCTTACCATTCGCCATGCTGTTCAGAAGTCTACTTATGTCTCCGAGAGTAGGACCCGACGGTACAATATGACCATCCGTTACGCATATCTGTTCCGGTAACCCGTCGATTTGCTCATCGATTGATGAACTCCAACTAGTTATAGGGATGGTTGAGAAACGGCCGATTTTCTTCGACTTCCGATACTTTTTCAAATAGGTATGCGTACGACGTATACGAGCCCCATGCGGATACTGATTAAGATTTTTGAAAAAAATCTTCACATTGTTTCTCCTCATCTAACCTTAGTTTCATTCTAAGCTTAGATGTGGCTTCAGCCAACTTGCCGGATATTTTTGCTGAAGGTTTCCAAGACATCCAAAACTTATATTTACATATAAGAGCAGCTAGTTTCCTACAACCACGATCAGACGATAGCCCCCTCCTCTTTTTCAAAGCAATCTTGCCGGCCGCTTCCGTTCGTTTTACAATATTATTCCACGAATTGTTAACCGATGAAATGAGATCGCAGCCTGGAAGTTCTGATTTCTGGAGCGCTTCATGGTAGACTTTCTGGGTTTCTGAATGTTGCAGCACCGATGGTTCACTTAATGGGAGTGAGGAAGCTTGAAGACCTCGTATCAATTGACGCTTGCAACTTGATGATGCAGCTCTCTTACGGTTTGGTGAGATTAACAAGGTAATCATCTTGTGATCTGTTTTTACCATCATGGGCCTCTTAGCTTTAATATTACGAATATAATATTTGGAAAGGAAAGGAGTAATTACGTGGTCAAGCTGTAAACAAACAGTGCCGTTTGTCCAAGTCCATGTTAGAGATCGATCAGAACGCATAGATCGGACTACCATATTGTTATGAACGAGGAAATAACGCAACTGAACTCCTGCTTCATTACTTTTATCATGGCAGGTAACTTTTCCAAGAGCACTTTTCTCGCGTTCCGTTGAGTCACTATAAGCCAAATGACTATTAAAATCTCCAACCAAAATGACAAGCTCACGATCAGCATAGCCCTCATAAAACCCTCCAAGCTGCCCTAAATAGGTTGAGTTCGGCTTATTAGGAGCATGTACATTGTCCACCACCACGTGGTGCGAAACGAGGCCTACGGTGAACTTGACACTGACAGCTAAGCAGTACACACCAAGACATGTTACGTTACTTACACGAATGTTGTGCCATTTAGAAATTAAAACAGCAAGATTCCGCTTCTGATTTCTGCGAATACTCCCTGTTAGCCAAACATAGTTTCTGAATTCATACTTAGCTGAATCGATGTTGGCCTCTTGAGGAAAGCGATTCCAACTCCGTCTTGATGGAGGCAATCGTCGATTTCACTTCGTTTCTTTAGCGTGCGACAACCGGACACATTCCAAGAAACTGCCTTGATACCATAATCTGGACTTACAGGGGTTAGACAAAAAGGTTGAGATAGGCAAAAATTTGTCGATGTTCAAATCATCAAAACTTTGCGTAGAATGATCCGATTTTGATGAAACTGGGACCATCGGACGCGGAAACTCTTCTAGTATACTGTCCCCATGCAAAACCTTTGATCGGCGCTTGGCCACCGGAGATGTTCCGGGTTTTCCGAGGGTATGTTAAAAATGCATTTTTTCTTCTGCTTGTCATTTTATATGACGTTTACTGCCATCATGTTTTATGCTTTCCCCAGAAACTAGAACTAATATTCTGACCAATGCTGGCTGCAGATCGAAAATCCGTTAGATATACGCAGAGATATGGCCATTTTCGTGAAAACGGTACGGGATTGGTCATACTCCCTGAACAAATTTCACTTTCGCAGAACACCCGGAACCTGTTACAAATTGGCCAGAGAATCTTACAGTCCTCAAAATGTATCTTTAATAAAGGTCCTATATTCATCGTCTTGGGAAAACATGAATTTTGGCACCCATATATGCATGGTTCCAGATGGCGCCAAAACCGGCCACTCCTGGAAGGCCCATGGAACCTGCTGTAAGGGTGGCAGTGGACATTATCATTCTGGAAATGTTTCTGTAGTCATCGTCTCGCAAAGCCATGAAGTCAGATACTCATATTTGCATTACTCCGATCTGTTATCATTTCATCATGTTTCCGGAACCGTTTTTACGGAAATGGCCATGTCTCTGCGTAGTTTAGATGGATTCTCGATCTACAGCCACCATTGGTCGGCATATTAGTTCTAGTGTTTGGAGAAAGCATAAAACATGGTGAAAGTAAATGTCACATAAAATGACAAGCAGTGGACAAATGCATCTTGAACATACTCTCGGAAAACCCGGAACAAAACCTCGGAAAACCAAGGGCCAATCTCAGACTTTGCAGGAGGACAGTAAACTAGAAGAGTATCCGCTTCTGATGGTCCTGGTTTTATCAAAATCGGATTATTATACGCAAAGTTATGCTGATATGAATTTTGACATAATTTTACCTATCTCAACCTTTTTGTCTAACCCCTATACGTTTGTCAAAGGAGTAAATGCTACATAGGTTTCGGGCTCTTGCTCAGTTGGGAACACAGCAGGCGATAATGCATGAGTTATTACGGATGCAGCAAAATCAGATGAGGAAGCGGGAGCTTCAACATTATTTTGAAGATGGGACGGCTCACGTGTTGATAATGAAGAATTATGAAATGGATCTTGGGAACAAACTTCCATTTGCTCGGTGTCGACGGGATCGGTAGGCATCTCTAGAAGTTCGGATATTCTTGCCCTTTTTGAAGAAGGGGTCAAGATGGTAGAATGAATGACACTGCCGCTGACACCACTTCCTCCACGAGCGTCAATGTAGATATGTATAGAAGAAGAGGTGCTCAAGCAACAACCAGCGGGTGATAGATACCGTGTGCCGCTGAAACCGACGTACACAATAACCTGCATGTCGAACAAATCTGCAAGCATCGAGAGAGTCTGGCAACCTTCAAAACTGGATCGCGGGTCTGTTCAAAAAGAAAAAGTAAGGGCTAAATGGATCATATAGCCTGCGCTGGAATACCTACCAGTCTCTAGGTGAGGGAAGAACTGCATATACTTCTGCAACATTTCAGACAAAGTACATACTTCTCTATCACGTGGAGCTATTGATATTTGATGGAGGAAGTATTTGTAGACCGCTAGCTGTCCGGAGTGTGGTAGAACTTGCAGAATCTGGTCTGCCCTCTAAACTTCCGTCAACCCGCAGAAGTCGTGGAAATCAACAGGAGCGGTGAAGATAACGCTGAATCTGAATCTGATGCACGAGGCTACCGAACACGCAATTATCGTCGCCTGGAATGCGCTGCAACCAAAGAACAGACTCCCCGGTTGGACAACGCTTGAGTCGGAAATTCGCACTCAACATGGTTTATCGGGAGCACTGAACAGTATCAAACATAATTTATCTTTATCTTCTTCTTTTCAGGTTAATACCGATCGCTATGCTGTTTGGACAACTGGACAATATACCGCTCTTCCTTTTAAGCTTTTTTTCTCTCTCTCTCTTTGCCACTTAACATTTTAAACCGATCCAACTGAGACGCGCCTAAACTTTTTTCACCCACAAAAATTGTTTGGGTTGTTTAACTGTAATCGGACTGTTTAACTGTAAACTGTGTAATCGCCGTGTCTGAAGGGTGATATTTTACCCTGCACATCAGAAGTAGTATCTCATATTGAACCATTAATCGTCTAGCATATGAATTAGAGATCGCGGGTAAGTCCTCCTGATCCAGACAGCGCGAACAATAATTTGCTATGACCGTCGGACTGTAAATGACGCGAATGCGGGATGATTTTGTTGCTCCGGGCAACAGAAATAGAAGTTTTTGCGTAATGGGATGTATTTCGTCGGGCATATACATCAGATCGAGATCGCGGGAGTGTTTTTCCTGCTTTGGACAGCAGGAATAATAGTTTGAATGAAAACGTCGCGAATGTTTCTGCTACGGATAACAGAAATATTATCTCGTGCGTGCTAGAATGTGTTACGGTTTGATGAGTTGCCCAAGGTCATATTGCTTGCTTCAGGCAAATCCTGACCCAACTTCCAACTCCGTAATACTTATGAGGGTGTCGCTAAGTCAGTGGCCTCTCTTAAGTAGGTATCACATCAACAATTCCTTCCTCTCCCTAGTTACGGTGAAGATTGGCGTGGCCAGGTGTAGTAATGAGTATCACTAGTGTCCAATCTACGAATTACACCGTAACAATGCTAATGCTCTATCGCGGCTTTGGCTTCTCTTCGCTCCTCTATCTTCCTCCAGGTCTCATCGGTGATCCATTGTTTTCTCTGGGTGCGCAGTTCGCCCAGATTGTCCTCGCTGGTGGCGATGAAGGCATTCTTGATGACGGTCCATTGGTCTTCCACGCTGCCACCTTCCGGAATATCTGCAGCATGCGTCTCCAGTTCTTCAACGAAGGACCGTTTCACCGTGGCATCTTCCAGTCGGCGTGTTTGAATCGTCGTCCAACACTTTCCTCCTGCCGACGAATCCGCTCAATGCGCAGGCGTATTTCGCCGATGAGGAGGTGATTATCAGACGCGAAGTCGTCACTACGTTTATTCCGTAAATCAAGAAGGATCCGTTTCCATTTTCGGCTGATGCAAATGTGGTCGATTTGATTTTCTGTAAAGCCGTCAAGGGAGACCCACGTGACCTTGAGAACCGGTCGATGAGGGAAGTGCGATCCCCGATTACAATGTCCTTATTACCACAGAATTCTGCGAACAGGTAACCGTTTTCGCTCATTTCTCCGAGACCATGGCGTGCGCTCATGGTTCGAGTTGTCGGATCCGATCTTCGCATTTATGGCACCTAAACAGATCTTGATATCATCCTTCGGAATTATATCTACGAAGGCATTGAGTTGGCTGTAGAAGTTCTCTTTGTCTTGCAGATCGGCAGCATCGGTTGCCGCGTAACCTTGGATTATAGTAAAATTTTGGACCCGTGTTCTAAATCTGGCAACGATTATCCTTTCACTTATAGGTTCCCACATCCTAAGCGCAGAGTGTGCCTGAGCGCTTAGTAGGAAGCCAACTCCGCGATGCCGGGGAGCGTGTTCAGCTCGTAAACCAGAGTATAGCAGAACTTGTCCCGATGGCGTTCTGTGTTCTCCAAAGTTTGGCCAATGGACCTCACTCAGTCCCAGGATCTCAAGCTTCATGCGACGTACCTCATTGGCATGTTGTGCAATTTTACCCTGCTGGGCTAAGTTTTAAACGTTTCATGCTCCTATTCGTGTCCGTTGTTTCACGCTAAGAGCCGATGCCGTAAAATCAGTCCTTATGCCTTCATTGTCGGATTCTCGAACAAACAGATGTTTCGGGAACTGTTGGCCCAAGGTTCCCTATCCACCGGGATGGGGCTGCCATCTTAGATATAGCTTCCGGGGAATAGCATTTCATACTCAGCCGCTGGATGCCAGAACAGACGCTGTTGGAGCCGCACCTCCTTGGTGGACAGACGCTCGATCAGTCGGGTCAAATTTGTTTAAAGTCCTACCCAACACCAGGACTAGGCTAGTGCGCTTTGAGCGGCACACGGTCGCTTTGATAGGGCCTGCTCGGGGACACATGCAGCTTTTTATAGAAGTTCAACAGAGCCCACTGTCGAACCCCACCACATCCTAGGCAGACCCCACAGGACGCACCCTCTCACTCTAGCTGATGTCAGAAGGACAACAGTGCCCAGTCTGCACTACCAGCTAAGTACGCAACGCTTAGCTGGCGGTCAATTGTCATCGGAAGACCCGTGGAAGCATGAGTATTGGAACTTGTGAGGACCAAAGCTATGTTAGACGCCCCTTCGCGGATGCCAACTCACCATTTCGTAGCCCAACAAGTAGGTATGCTAGCTTGCATTTAGAAGACAGAATAATTGGGTGTTGTTGATCAAAGTCTACTGCTGCGGCTTGAATTCGCCCTCGAACACGTAGAATCTGACGGTTGTCTAGAAACGGTTGCACGGTTAGCAGTCTTCATATTCTTTATTATGTAAAAAAAATTGGAGACATTTTATTCTTTTATCTCAAGTTTTAACAATTTTACTATAATCATGTTTTTTCAAGTAAATTGGTGTAACTCGACAATGGAAGAAGATACAGACGATATTCTCATTGAGGCTTCGCCGCCATGAGCCTCTGGGTCTGCCTCTGCTGCGATCTCCCGCTGGGTTCCAGTCTAATGCTTGTTTACAGATTTCATTTCCACCAAACATTTCCAAAAACTTGAACTCTCCCCTTAGGGTCTCACTGGTCGGGTAACCTAAAAATGCCTCTTTTTGGGAGCCGTTTAAGCCATTTTTACCTATTCCGGGGAACTTGTGAGGCTGACGGGTTGCAATGTTCAAAGGAAATATACGGGATTTTTACTCTTGATTTTTGCGAAAACTTTAATCTTTTGTGGGAAATACTCTCAGTTTTAAGGAATTTCTGAATTTCTACGAAACTTCCAATGGAAATTTGTTTGAATTTCCAATAAAAATTTGCTCTGTTTTTCCAGTAGAATATTCTATGAATTCATTTAAACTTCCAGAGTAGTTTACGAGAATTTCCGAGTGAAATCCTTTCAAAATTTCACGAGCAGTTCTTCAGAATTCCCAGGAGATATTCTTCTGATTTTCCACGAAAAATACCCTTCGAAAATTCTACTTCAAATACAGATCATATTATATAACACGTTGTCTTAGTGATGGATTCATCCTTCGGTGCTACACGACATTAACCAGATGTGTGCACTTTTTTCCTACGTTCTTTGCTGTTTGGATATGGTTAAAATGAAAAGACATACATTATAATTTCCTTATAACTTGTTTAAAATTGAGAGAAACAAGTTCCATTAGTTACACTATGAATGAGTTAACAGGGAACAAAATTGGGTATGTAACAGTATACAATATGAAGAAAATCGGTATTTTTAAAGCTCGGCCAGAAGCATGTTATTAGTTTTTTAAGCAACGTTGTTCTCATACAATACACATGGTTAATGATACATTCACACGCACGTATACACAACCCCCATGTTTAATTGCAATTTGTTTCTTAAACCGCAATTTCGCATCCATATAAATTATCCGCCATCATTTATAATCGCTGGTGGGGCAAGGCGAAATGAAAATAATCCAATAATTGCCTATATTGCATGATTCGATCTCGGTTCAGCAAAACAGCGATTGGATGCAGACGATGAGCCCGGTCCCAGTTCAAGAGCGAACTGTAAACCAAAGTGCACCCTTGCAAAGAGGGAGTTTCTCCACAGACACTCAGAAGTTGTTCGTTCATCCACCTACCAAACACACCGCAATTATTGATCCTGATGTGTACAGCATACCAATTGGCATGGTTTTCCACTCATTTTCCCAACCCATCAGCAGGTTGGTCGAAAACACCAACCAAGGCTTAGTTTCCTCAATCCCGCACGTTCTAAACCACTTCGCAATGGTTTCCCTTCCCAGCGGTTGTTGTTGTCGTTGTACTCAAAACGCATACCAATGAACCCGACAATGTTAAAGACCATATTTGATTTCTTTGACCCTCCCAAATGGTAATATTTGTTGAAAAATAGAGAAGAAACAAGTTCATGGGTTGCCGGAGAAGCGATGAAATTGCGGAAGGAATAAATTGGCTTACGAAAGTATCAATTGTAAGATATCAGAATTTATAAATCCAAAAATGTTTTCAAGTTTTCTGCCGAGATACAAGAATATTACATAATTAGCGTAGGATCATATGAATCCTCGACAGGGATTCTTTGAAGTTGATAAAAGCTTAAGCATTTGTCGCAATTCCAATATAGACCATGTTTAATTTTCAGCAATTGATCGCAATCAAACAGAAGCAGAAGTAAAAGAAGATTAGAAACGTAGTAAAGTTTGTTGAGCATACAGCAATTAATTATCGAAAAGCCGTTTGTCACAATCGGAAGTATTCTATAACCGTAGCTCACAGTGCACAGCTTATTTATCATTTTTCACCCTCTCACTCGATTTAGCCTCATGAAGAACTCAAATATATCCATTTCCTTCAAGCCCACTTAATTTGAGGAAACATAGTCCTCCCATTCTCCGTCTTCCATTTTCCCACTCGCCTCGAGGCACGCAAGGCACGAACTGAAAATTCGCTTTGTTGATTTTAAAAGGCAACTTGGCCAAATGCAAACACGTTATTGGTACGAAGCGGAGCTCCAACCGTACGGGAACGGAACCCGGAGTTGGAAGCCCACCGGGGGAAAATGGCATAAAGTGGAATAAAAGGAACAATCAGCCGAGCCTGGGGCTCCGCCTTTTTGCAATCGAACCATTTTTTTTCCTCAAGTCTCAGCCTGGCAGCAATCACCATTCCATTTCAGGCATCTCGAACTAAGTGTTGTGGAGGTACTTTGCCAAGGTATAACTCTTCAACATAATTATCACTCACTCTGGTGGTTGTTGTTGCTGTTGGTTTTACTGCGGCGGCTGTTGATCGCCAATTGCCCCCGAACCCAACCATCACGGGACCCCACTATCATCCACCAAGTGCACTGGATGTAGTTGATTGCATGGCATTTGCGTCGTCTCTCTGGTTAACGTAGAGGGTGCCGAGCCGGGCTGCAGCCATGGCTGAACGAATCAAAACCGGCCGGTTCTCCATGAACGGTCAATGGTGGCTGATGCGAGCTGCGGCTGAGTAGGGTTTTGAGACGGCAGCTCCTGCCAGAGGCGAATTGCCTCTGGCCTCAGGATGAAAGGGCGTCTTGATTGGGGTCCGAAAAGGAAAATGGCTGCCGGGTGGTATGTGCAATTAAGGTCCATTCCAAAATGATATCACGCAATTATTCAACTTTTTTTTAACCACACACTAGCATATTTTGGCCGGTATCTCAGGGTAAGTGATGTTTAATTGTTGAGCAACGGGGGTATTTTAATGAAAATCAGATAACACAATTCATGTTTAACTATTCCAGAACATGCATTTATATCAGTTTTCTAATTTAATGCTAGCCCATGGGTGCTCGATAACGCCCTACGGAGAGAATGAGTGTTTTAGGAAGAAGGCTTTTACGCTTATCTAATATCTTCCTATAAGCATTTTTTCCATTATCAATTAGCTGTGCCCTTAGTTATCATCTAAACCCACTAACCGATTGCTCGTAATATATAACAGTAGAACTAGAATGATCAATAAATTAAATGTAAACGATTGTGCAAGGAAAGCAACTAGTTTTGCTTGCAGAAAAACTCGTGCGTAGAGGCACGTAAGCTAACTTTTCTTACGAACAGCGTACCATGCGTCCGCTTTTAATGTTCAGTATGGGAAGAGCGAAGAGACGTGTAACATCTTGGGTTGGTGTCGTTTTGCGGCGAACTTTCATCTAACCAACGCTACAACAGATCTATTTTTAACAATGCTAAGCCATAGTGAATAGTGGTAACACTCTAATAACGCAATGGAGTAAAGATTAAAACGGAGCTGTAGCAGTTTCTAAAAAACAAAACCGGGAATAGAACTCATCTTACACTTTTGAAAGGTTGTGTGTAACTGGATCGATCCATGGAGCGATGAGCACAACAGCACGAGAAGTGGTAGGCACTGCACAGAGGCGACCCATGACGGCACTATGGGGCGGCTCCATACAAGTAGGTGGCCGAAAATATTTTCATTCTATTTCAGCAATATTTCACACTTATATCGTAGATTTTTGTCTAAAATATGTGAAATACTTGTTTTGCAGGTCATTATTGCTTCTAAGGTCTCCAAACTTCCTGGAATATCGCTCTTTAATCTCCATGGAATATATTCATTTTATCTACGAACGTAACATGTACGTAGCAGTCTATAGATATGTATTTTATTGAAGCACAGACTTGTAGAGTTCGAACAAGAAAATTGTATATTGTTTTTGTTTGTTTTGAATTTTACAGGGGATGGACAAAATAATTAGGATAGGCAAATTTTGTGTAAAATTAGAAGTGTTGTAACTACCTTAGTTATCATCCGATTTTGACAATTCAGGCATGCCCGAACTAGAAAATTAATGCAGTTTGACGGTATGTCCATGGAACCGACTATGGCCAACGGAATCCGGAGATATTCCGGATTTTTTGGAGGTAGGTTTAAAACCGTAAATTTGAGGTGGATATTAGGAGAAGTTGTGATTAAAAATTGAATAATATTAGTAACCACAAATGAAGTAGGGCTCTTGGTGATTAGAACCATATATTGAGATTTGGAATCGGACCAGAATCAAAATCGGTTCCGATCGATACTTATCAAAGCCACAATTTCATTTGAATCTCGCTTTGTGATAGATGGTCCACTATGATTTTATTCTAGAAGGCCTCTAATGTGTCAAGAATGAAAAACCAATTGAATAAACGGATCCTGGAGTCGCTGGGATGTCCCCGGGGAACCTGTGAATGGGGACATTTAAGTTTTAGCATCAAAATCAGTCATTCGACGGCTCTTTTTCATGGTTTTCGATCAGGAAGCGAAGTATGAATATAAAATGGTCCATTGACGGCTCTGACCGCTTTCAAGACCTACGGATTGGCCCCGGGGAACCTGTGGAAGGGGGCATATTAGTTCTAGCATCTAACCCAGTCATTCGAATGTTTTTTTAATGGATTTCGACCAGGAAGCGAAGTACGAAAATAAAATGGATCATTGACGGCTCTGACCGCTTACAGGACCTAAGGATTGCCCCCGGGGAACCTGTGGAAGGGAACATATAAGTTTTAGCACCAAAACCAGTCATTCGACGGCTCTTTTTTCATGCTTTTCGATCAGGAAGCAAAGTATAAATATAAAAGGACCATTGACAGCTTTGACCGCTTCCTGAAAAAAAAGAGCCGTCGAACGACAGGTTTTGGTGGTAAAACTAAAATGTCCCCTTCCACAGGTTCCCCGGGGCCAATCCGTAGGTCCTGGAAGCGGTCAGAACCGTCAATTGACCATTTTATATTCATACTTCGCTTCCTGATCGAAAACCATGAAAAAAGAGTCGTCGAACGACTGGTTTTGGTGGTAAAACTAAAATGTCCCCTTCCACAGGTTCCCCGGGGCCAATCCGTAGATCCTGGAAGCGGTCAGGGCCGTCAATTGAATATTTTATATTCATGCTTCGCTTCCTGATCGAAAACCATGAAAAAAAGAGCCGTCGAACGACTGGTTTTGGTGGTAAAACTAAAATGTCCCCATTCACAGGTTCCCCGGGGACATCCCAGCGGCTCCAGGATCCGTTTATTCAATTGTTTTTTCATTCTTGACACATTAGAGGCCTTCTAGAATATAATCATAGTGGACCATCTAGCAAAAAGCGAGATTCAAATGAAGTTGTGGCCTGACCCCTTTGATAAGTATCGATAGGAACCGATTTTAAAGAAATGGCCATATCTCACTTGATTCTGGTCCGATTCCAAATCTCAATATATGGTTCCAATCAGCAAGAGCCCTACTTCATTTGTGGTTACTAATATTATTCAATTTTTAATCACAACTTCTCCTAATATCCACCTCAAATTTACGGTTTTGAACCTACCTCCGAAAAACCCGGAATATCTCCGAAATCCGTAGGCCATAGTCGGTTCCATGGACATACCGTCAAACTGCATTAATTTTCTAGTTCGGGCATGCCTGAATTGTCAAAATCGGATGATAACTAAGGTAGTTACAACACTTCTAATTTTACCCAAAATTTGCCTATCCTAATTATTTTGTCCATCCCCTGTACATATTTTCTAAGTTGCCCAAGAACTCCGCGGAATACAGGCCTTTGCATCTACATGCGCAACAGGTTGTCTTTGAAGGATTTTTCAAATTTGATCAAACTCTTAACCCTCAAATATGAAGCTCTATGAAAGCTATACGAACTCCATGTAATAAAAGCATTTTTCTCTATACCCGAATATGTTGTACTGCAGGAACTTTCAGTCACAAAAAACTTTGAACATCTTCTGGATATCCCAGATTAGTTTTTTTTAAGTCAGTTACCTAAGGAAGCTTATCAAAGGATCCAACGAGTTCATAGCACGAATGAAAACGTCATGTAAATTATCCTCTCTTAAAGCTTTCCTGGCATGATGAGTTCGACTTTTTTTAAGTGCTTATGTTGACGGAGTTGCACGGAGTGCATATTACAATTTCTATGGAAATGACCTTAAATTGGATAACAAATAACTGAGATTTTTATGCTTGAAAACATAGTTAGTTTCTTTTTTATCAAGTTTCAGAGATATCCGCAGGATCAAATATCCGGTTGCAAAAAAAACATTCCATGGCAATATTTCAGCTTCCGCTTATAGTCAAAAGAGCTCAAATCAGAAAGCAAACGTTTGAGATCTCGAAGGGACATTTTTTTGTAACATTCATTTATCTCGCTCGCTGCGCTCCACGTCGTCCCGTGCCTTTATTTTTTTTTACAAGGGAGAATGCATTTACACACTAACCCAGTACACGTGCATTGTAGTTGCCAAACTACCACACGGAAGTGTACTGGAGTGTCGGACTCGACCATACCGGTAATACCGACTAAACTCCCTTGGGCTCCACCATCGTTTCCCCCAGGAACTACCTCCCAGTACTACTTCTGGGGGATGGCAGTACTAAACGTACTCGCTCATTCTCGCTCACACAGGCCCCCGTCCCATGCGAGTCTGACTTGGGTGCTCGCTCTATCGCACCCTCAAACACACCCTACATACTCTGTTGCACCTATGTCATGCCGTGTGGGTCTGACTTGTGTGCCCACCCTTCTCATGCCATGTGGGTCTAACTTGTATGCCCACCCAAACCCTTGATTCACGCTCATGCACTCCATGCTTGCACACACGCTAACGCTCCTATGAGTCTGACTTGTGTGCTCACCTCTATCATGCCGTGCGGGTCTGACTTTTGTGCCCACCCTTCTCATGCCATGTGGGACTAACTTGTATGCCCACCTTTATCGTACCATGTGAGACTGCTCACCTCTTTCATTCAGTTCGCGCTGACACATACTACTCGAGTCATTCGACCTAACACTCCCTCTGGCATCCCTTGTGGGACGTTTCGCTTAGGTTCCCACTTCTGACATACCATGTGAGTCTGACTCACCTCGTTCATGCCATATGAGACTAGCTCAACTCGACTCAACTCATTCCTTTCGTACCATGTGAGACTGACTTGGATGCTCACCCACACTCCTCTGCCACGCCGCGGGGTATCAGTAGTCGTAGGAACCAACATTCCTGCGCTACTCCCAGCGCGGCGTGTGCAGTCCATACATACACCTATTCATTCACACTTCTGCCATGCTTCGAGGTGACGATCTCGGTTGCCACCCGCTGCGCCATTACCTCTGCATGGGCAGACCATTCACACACTTCTTCGCGTTCGGCACTTTCGCTCTAACTTACCAATCACAAGTTAGTCATGCTTGTCGATTGTTGCTCGGCGCGCCAGATTCTCTGCAAGCGGCAGGCAATCTGAGTGGTTGCAGTCGAGACTGCGTTCCACTTCTCCACCGCTTGACACATCCTTTGGATAAGATTATCCGGAGTTGTGTACCGGCCGCAAACGTCTAGCATTGCTCTTCTTTCGACGTCGAAACGAGGACATACGAACAGTATGTGCTCTGCAGTTTCGTCAACACCTGGGCAGTCAGGGCAGACGGGGACCTCCGCGTGCCCAAACCTGTGGTGGTACTGTCGGAAACAGCCATGGCCTGACAGGAATTGTGTCAGATGGAAGTGAACCTCCCCATGGGGTCTCCCCACCCAGCTTGATATGTTAGGAATCAGCCGGTGGGTCCACCTACCTTTCGAGGAGTTATCCCACTCGCGCTGCCATCTGGCAACCGAAGTCACCATGGTACGCTCGCGGGCTCCTCTGGTGCCACGTAGGTCAAACACTCCTCGTCTTCCCGGATGACCAGCCCGACTGGCATCATACTCGCTATCACGCAGGATGCGTCGTGCGATACCGTGCGGTAGGCCGATATCACCCTGAGACACATCAAGCGGTAGGTGCTCTCCAGTTTCCGCAGGTAACTGGTTACCCCCAGTGCTTTTGCCCAGGACGGGCCGCCGTACCTAAGAATAGATGCGGCAACGCCTGCCAGTAGCCTACGTCTACTGGCGCACACCTTGGAACTGTTGGACATCATCCTCGATAGTGCCGCCACAGTAGTCGAAGCCTTCTTGCACGCATATTCGACATGGCTACCGAAGATAAGCTTGTCGTCTATGATGACCCCAAGAATCTTCAGACTCCGCTTTGAAGTGATCGCGACGTCTCCCACGTGTACAACTGCATGTTGTGCCGACTTACGGTTGCTGACGATAACCACCTCCGTCTTATGTTGAGCGAGCTCAAGGCCTCTCGCACTCATCCAGTCCGCCACAGTGCTGATCGCGTGTTCTGCGGTTAGCTCTACTTCGGGGATTGACTCCCCGTAGACCTCTAGGGTTACATCGTCAGCAAAGCCGACGATCTTCACACCAGGAGGGAACTTTAGCTTCAGAACCCCGTCAGACATCAGGTTCCATAGTACCGGGCCCAGGATTGACCCTTGCGGGACTCCTGCGGTAATAGGAACACTTTTCTGACCGGCATCGGTCTCGTATAGCAGCACACGGTTCTGGAAGTAGCTTTCCAAGATCCGGTACAGTCCCACCGGCAGGCTAAGCCGGTGTAACGAGAGCGCGATGGCATCCCAGCTTGCGCTGTTGAATGCGTTCTTCACGTCCAGTGTCACCAACGCACAGTATCGAATTCCTCGCCTTTTCCGTTGGATCGCTACCTCTGCAGTCTTGAAGACTGAATTGATAGCGTCCACCGTGGACTTACCCTTCCGAAAACCAAACTGGTTACTCGACAGGCCATCCGTACCCTCTGCGTACATTGTTATCAGTCGTTAGCAAGGATCCGAGGTAGACGAATTCCTCGACCACCTCGAAGATATCCCCGTCTATCGTAACACTGCTTCCCAGGCGGGCCCTGTCGCGCTCGGTTCCGCCCACAAGCATGTACTTTGTCTTTGACGCATTCACCACCAGTTCAACTTTTGTTGCTTCATGTTTCAGGCGGGTGTACAGTTCTGCCACCTTTGCAAATGTTCGACCGACAATGTCCATGTCATCCGCGAAACAAATAAATTGACTGGTTCTGTTGAAAATCGTACCCCGGCTGTTACACCCAGCTCTCCGCATGACACCTTCTAGTGCAATGTTGAACAACAGGCACGAAAGTCCATCACTTTGTCTAAGTCCCAGCCGCGATTCGAACGAACTGGAGTGTTCGCCCGAAATCTTCACACAGTTTTGCACACCATCCACCGTTGCTTTGATCAGTCTGGTAAGCTTCCCAGGGAAGCTGTCTCGTCCATAATTTTACATAGCTCTACGCGGTCTATACTGTAGTATGCTGCCTTGAAATCAACGAACAGATGGTGCGTTGGGAGCTGGTATTCACGGCATTTATGAAGAATTTGCCGTACAGTAAAGATCTGGTCCGTTGTCGAGCAGCCGTCAACGAAGCCGGTTTGATAACTTCCCACGAATCCATCCTCTAATGATGACAGACGACGGAAGATGATCTGGGATATCGCTTTGTAGGCGGCATTAAGGATGGTGACTGCTCGAAAGTTCTCACACTCCAGTTTGTCGCCTTTCTTGTAGATGGGGCATATAACCCCTTCCTTCCACTCCTCCGGTAGCTGTTAGGTTTCCCAGATTCTGACTATCAGTTTGTGCAGGCAAGTGGCCAGCTTTAGCTTTTCCGGGCCCATCTTGATGAGCTCAGCTCCGATACTATCCTTACCAGCTGCTTTGTTGGTCTTTAGCTGTTGAATGGCATCATTAACTTCCCTCAAGGTGGGGGCTGGTTGGCTTCCATCGTCCGCTGAACTGACGAAGTCATCTCCTCCGCTGCCTTGACTTTCACTGCCTGTACTCTCAGCGCCATTCAGATGTTCCTCGTAGTGCTGCTTCCACCTTTCGATCACCACACGTTCGTCCGCCAAGATGCTCCCATCCTTATCCTGGCACATTTCGGCTCGCGGCACGAAGCCTTTGCGGGATGCGTTGAGCTTCTGATAGAACTTGCGTGTATCTTGAGAACGGCACAGCTGTTCCATCTCCTCGCACTCCGCTTCTTCCAGGCGGCGTTTCTTCTCCTGAAAAAGGCGGGTCTGCTGTCTCCGCTTCCGTCTATAACGTTCCACGTTCTGCCGGGTACCTTGTTGCAGCGCGACCGCCCGCGCTGCGTCCTTCTCCTCCAGAATCTGTCTGCACTCTTCGTCGAACCAATCGTTCCGTCGACTTCGACCCATATACCCGACGTTGTTCTCCGCTGCGTCGTTAATAGCTGCTTTAACTGTATTCCAGCAGTCCTCAAGAGGGGCCCCACCGAGCTCACCCTCTTCCGGCAACGCTGCCTCGAGATGCTGCGCGTATGCAGTGGCGACATCAGGTTGCTTCAGTCGATCTAGGTCGTACCGCGGCGGTCGTCGGTACCGAACATTGTTGATGACGGATAGTTTTGGGCGCAGTTTAACCATCACCAGATAGTGGTCCGAGTCGATGTTAGCGCCACGATATGTCCTGACGTCGATAATGTCGGAGAAGTGCCGTCCATCAATCAGAACGTGGTCGATTTGTGATTCTGTCTGCAGTGGTGATCTCCAGGTGTACCGATACGGGAGGCTGTGTTGGAAGTAGGTGCTACGAATGGCCATATTCTTGGAGGCGGCGAAATCAATTAGTCGTAGGCCGTTTTCGTTCGTCAGCCGGTGAGCGCTGAACTTTCCAATAGTCGGTCTAAACTCCTCCTCTTGGCCAACCTGAGCGTTCAAATCTCCTATGATGATTTTGACGTCGTGGTTTGGGCAGCTGTCGTACTCACGTTCCAGCTGCGCGTAGAATGCGTCCTTATCATCATCAGTGCTTCCGGAGTGTGGGCTATGGACGTTGATTATGCTGAAGTTGAAGAACCGGCCTTTGATCCCCAACCTGCACATTCTTTCATTGATCGGCCACCACCCGATCACGCGTCTTTGCATATCGCCCATCACTATGAAAGCTGTTCCCAGCTCGTGTGTGTTGCCGCAGCTCTGGTAGATGGTATGATTACCTCTAAACGTTCGCAGGGATCAATGCCTTCCAACAAACCTCCTGCAGCGCTACGATGCCGAAATCGGTTTTTGGAGCTCGGAGCATGGAACGGAATCGGTTGAGCGTGGTGGAGCTGGGTCGTTTTTTGAACCACCCTACTATTTTTTTTTATTAATACGACACCAATACTACTACAGTATATAACAGCTTTTATTGTACCAATACTATCAAAGCTTTGTTTTGGTACTCAACCCACCTTCACCTTAATGCGAAACTGTAAATGTTTGTACTTCCTCCTATGTCAAACTTTTGGTATGAATCAGTTTTTTTTTGTATGTGTTGTCACATTTCGGGCAACCTCCTCCCCCCACTTATCGTTAAATAATTTATGGGTGCTCCCTAAATAAGATTTGTTGTGCCATTCAGTTACGTGGTTTCCTTCATATGGTCAGTACATGATAATTGGAAGCGGGATTGTTCTGTGTGACAAATTAAAAATAAAGAAAATTTCTGTCAAAACGGGTTCATTTTAAATGTTGACGCACCTACCAGCCATTAAATTGACATTGGTGGCTTGATTTGTTTTCCCTGTAAGGGCTAGCCAGAAAACTTGCCCATTTCTCCCTTTTATTAGCAAACGGTTTCTAAGAAAGAATCATATCTCCCCTTGCATTGAACCGAGCGAACCAAATGCTTGAATTGAAAGAAGGAGTCATATCTTCTCTGGCTTCTGCTGGGGAAATGCATCCTTTGAAAGAAGGGAAATATCTTCCCGTGTCTTGAACCAAGCAAATTCCTGAATTGAAAGAAGGAACCATTTCGACTCTATGACACTACCCATAATGCCACTACCCCGAAGGCCCCTACCCCGAACGCCATTACTCCGAATGAGTCCCTACCCAGAATCAGTAATGATTTCATGTTTATAGTTTATTTTTTATCAATTTATTTCTAATTCATTTTATTAATTTATTTATAATTCAAGTGAATGATTTTTACTTATTACTTACGACTTATTCAACAGCAGCACGATTCCAGTCCAGTAAATTACAGAATTTTTACGAGAATCTTTATCGTTGATCCGTACTTATTTTTCGTTCCGATAGTCCTTTTAGAAGGTTCACCCGTGTGGACTCTCGATTTGTTTCATAAAATTAGAACTGTTTGAAAACAGCCCACGTCGACTGGGCTTGATACGTCGAGACCATGAAAAAAGTTGCTTCTGAAGCTTGCCGGCGATAAACCTTACTGTGACAAGAAGGGCATGGCGACAAGGCCCTAGAATGAAAGGATCTCTTCTGTTCGTCCAATATGCTTGTGTGGCAAGGAACAGGCATAATTACGTTATACCTTGCAAACGCGATCATTTGAAAGAGGTGTTATCTCTTCTGTTTGCATCATACCGGACAGACGCGTTTTTTTTTTAATAGCAAGCATTTTCAACTCTGTTTGCTTTAAGGTGAAGGTGGGTTGAGTACCAAAACAAAGCTTTGGAAGTATTGGTACAATACAAACTATCATATACTGTTTTAGTATTGGTGTCGTATTTATGAAAAAAACAAAGAATATAAGTAGGGTGATTCAAAAAACGACCCAGCTTCACTATGCTTACTTGATTCCGTCCCATGCTCCGAATGTCCTCCAAAGCCGATTTGAACAAAAACTGGTTGAGCACAAGTTCAAGTTTGTATGAAAACTATTATGGTAAACTAAATCTTTCATTACACTGGCTACAGCGCCTCTCCTCCAAACGCTGGCAAAAAGAGAACCCACATAGCTGAAAGCAACATTCCAGAGACTTCACTGAACGCACCTTAGAAAAGATCCGTTGAAATAGCATTTTATACTCCGCTCACCCCCATGTCACACTTTTTGGATGAAGTATCTGCTCCTGGTGTGATAGATATCACAGAAGAAATCTAGATAGTTGATAGTTGAAGAAATCAACAAAATAGTTGAATTACCCAATTACACAAACACAATGTCAGCGGAACGGAAACGACAAATTTGACAGAAAATATATGGGCTAACTGTCAAATTTGCCGTTTTCGTTTCGCCGACATTGTATTTGGGGCTTTATTATCATGCTAAAGATTTGCAACCTCGATTAAAAACAACTCTCAACTATTGGAACGTCCATTCAATATGCATTGTCTAAGGAGTTAAAGCTTTTGAATTTCATCAAGTCATATGGTCTTCCTCTCGCCAGCTCCCAATCACGGAGTGCCACAATCAGAATAATGTAAAATTCAACCTCGCCATATCAACTGCCATACAAACCTGACACGACATGTGCACCGAAACCAGCGAATGATACCCAAAATATGAAACATAATCGACTGAGCGTGGCGGAGCAAAATCAGTTTTGAACCACCCTGTTTATTAGTTTGCTGCTATCGGTACCGGTGTTTACATTCGCTCCGCGATCAGTTTTTAATCGTTTTCTTCGGGCAAAAATTGGGCGCTTCAAACAAGTGACTTAATCCAAAAAGTGAAGTTTAATTTGCCTTCCATCAACATTTCGGGCTGCCCATGTGCGGAGAAGTTTGTAAAAAAAGGATTTTTTCAATGCCCTTTGAGAAGAAGTGGAGTGCAGTGATAAACCCACCAAACCGCGGACGGCTGTAAAATTGGCACGAAACTGCTGGTTTATGCCATATATCGAGCCAAAATGCATAGGACTCTTTGAAGAAACATGTTAATTATCACGGGAAGTACATAAATATACTGTGAACAGGTTAGTAATCTGAATATTAAACTTTTGTTCGATGCTGTTCGATGCATTCGAATGTTGGTGGGAGAGGAGTGCGGGAGGTGTGGGGTTGACCCGCCATCGTGGTACTCTTCCAACTATGTCCTTAAACCAAGCAAATGCGTTCATTAAAAGAAGGCATCATATCCTGTGTTTTCCTTAAATCATGCATACACGTTCAATAAAAAAGGCAATATCAACTATGCTCACCTCATATCGGGCAAATGCATTCAGCTAAATCAGGCATTATCATCTTTTTTCGCACTTCAATCCAAGCAAAAGCGTTTATTTAAATAAATTATATCTGGCAAATGTGTCCATCTAATGAAGGCATTATCAACTCTGTTCACCTTAAACCGGGCCAAAGCATTCATTTAAAAACGGCGTTATCAACTCTGTTCGCCTTATATCGGGCAAATGCGTTCATCTAAAAAAGGCATTATAGACTCTGTTTGCCTTAACCGTTTCGATACGGATTTTTTTTCGTCGTATTTCAACATAATTCTGCTTTAAAAACTTATGCAAACCATGAAAAAGTAGAAAGTAGACATTTTTTAAATCTTCTAGGGCTTCCAAACCTTCCTTGAGTTCCGATCTTGATGATCTACATAAACAACAAAGCATTTTACGGGGCCTCAATCCTAATTTGAAGTTGGCAATGCTACTTGAAAGATAATTAAACTATTTTTATGAAATCGCAGTGATACTAGAACATGAACGGTACTCCAAACTATTCTTGATTTCAGATCTTGGAGGTCTATGAGATCAACAGAGTTATTCATAGGTTCCCGAGCTTGTGTGTTAGTTGGAGAAGCCCCATGGAACATCATTACAGCAGTATATACAAAATACAACATTCCCAGAATAGCTACGGTACTCCAAACCATTCTTGAGTTCATATCTTTGGGGTCTACAAGACCAACAGAGTGATTCAAAGGCAACTCAGCTTATGTGTTAGTTGTAAAACCCTATGAGACATAATTACACCAGTTTATGAAAATTTAAACATTCCCAGAATATCTACGGTACTTCAAACGATATTTGAGTTCAGATATTCGAGGCCTACGAGGCCAACAGAGTGACTCATAGGATCCTGAGCGTGTGTGTCAGCTGGAGAAACCCCATGGGACATGGGACATCATTACACCAGTATATACAAATATTAATTTCCCAGAATATCTAATTATCTAAAATTATGGTACAATGAGTTCAAATATTGGAGGTCTAAAAGACCAACAGAGTGATTCATAGACTCTGAAACTTGTTTGTTAGTTGGAGAACCATCATTGAACTGAATGAAGCTCGCAACACATTCAATCGACAATATAATTGGTTTCAGTATCGCACGGAAATGGATGTTACTAAGACTAACATTTATATGTAAGAGTAAAGTAATTTACGTGTGAATAATATAAAAAAAAAATATTGCAAACGCTTTACACCATACTTATCCCAAAATGAATAAAATGTAATAGCTAAAACATGTTGCTAAAAAAATATATCTCTCAGTTCCTCTGCAACCATTTCATGTGATTCTGCGAGATCGTCAACAGAAGGCGCTTCAGTAAAACTTTCGAATCGACACGTTAAGCTCTAAGCGTTAAGCAAACATGCAGTACACTAGGAGTAAGATTTTTGAAAGCAGTGTACCAAAAGGAATCAATAGTCAAGTTTTTCAAAAAAAAAAATTTTTTCATCGAAAAAATATTTAGTAGACTAGGTAACAGGTAACAGTTCATTGTTTTTTTTTTCGAGAAATGCTCTCATTGTTGACGAAATTTGTGTAAGGTGGTTATTCACGAAGTGCGTCAAATCCTTACAGGGACGGAGGAGGGGGGGGGGTCTGGGCAGCGTGACGAATAATAAACAAACTAGATGTTCATTACAAGAAGTCCGAAGGGGAGACGGGTGTTGAAAATGGTAATTGTTCCGCATGACGTACTTTATGGATCTTCCCTAGATGTTCTTCACCATAACATTTTTGGCGGTAAATTCATGCAAGACCATCGTACATCTTCATGTTGATCGATTTGAATATAAAGAATTGAACTCATGAACAGTTTGGATTGTCGTAGATGTTTAACGGATTCTGTTGATCATGTTGATCGATTTGAATATTGGGATCAAAGCTCAAAGGCAGTTTGGAGTGTCATAGATGTCGAACGAATTCTGTAGTGTGTCTATAATAGTGTAACAAAATCCCTTGGAGCTATTACAACTCATAAAAGTAGTTGAGACATCGAAGATCTCCATGTTGATTATTTTGAATATTCAGATCTGTACTCATGGATAGTTTGGAGTGTTATAGATGTTCAACGAATTCTGTTATGTATTTATAATGGTGTAATGAAGTCTCATGGAGCTATTCCAACTCAAAAAATAGTGGGGACATCGAAGATTTTCATGTTGATCGATTTGAATATTAAGATTTGAGCTCAAGGAGAGTTTGGAGTGTCATAGATGTCGAACTAATTCTCTAGTGTGTCTGTAATGGTGTAATAAGGAACCCTGGAACTATTCCAACTCATAAAACTAGTGGGGACATCGAAGATATTCATGTTGATCGATTTGAATATTAAGACCTGTACTCAAGGATAGTTTGTAGTGCCGTAGATGTCGAACGAATTATGTGGTGTGTCTGTAATGGTGTTACGAGGTATCGTGGAGCTATTCCAGCTCATAAAACTAGTGGGGACATCGAACATCTTCAGTTGTTCGATTTTAATATAAAGATCTCATTTCAAGGAGAGTTTGGAGTGTCGTAGATGTTGAATGAATTCTGTGGTGTGTCTGTAATGGTGTTACGAGGTATCCTGGAGCTATTCCAACCCATAAAACTAGTGAGGACATCGAAGATATTCATGTTGTACGATTTGAATATTAAGATCTTAGCTCAAGGAGAGTTTGGAGTGTTGTAGATGTCGAACGAATTCTCTAGTGTGTCTATAATGGTATAATGAGGAACCCTGGAGCTATTCCAACTCATAAAACTAGTGGGGACATTGAAGATCTTCATGTTGTTCGATTTGGATAATAAGATCTGATCTAAAGGATAGTTTGGTGTGTCGTAGATGTCGAACGAATTCTCCAGTGTGTCTGTTATGGGGCCCTCCTTAGCCGTGCGGTAAGACGCGCGGCTACAAAGCAAGACCATGCTGAGGGTGGCTGGGTTCGATTCCCGGTCCCGGTCTAGGCAATTTTCGGATTGGAAATTTTCTCGACTTCCCTGGGCATAAAAGTATCATCGTGCTAGCCTCATGATATACGAATGCAAAAATGGTAACCTGGCTTAGAAACCTCGCAGTTAATAACTGTGGAAGTGCTTAGTGAACACTAAGCTGCGAGGCGGCTCTGTCCCAGTGTGGGGATGTAATGCCAATAAGAAGAAGAAGAAGAAGAAGAAGAAGTCTGTTATGGTGTAATGAGTAACCCTAGAGCTATTCCAACTCATAAAACTAGTGGGGACATCATAGATCTTTTTGTTGACCGATTTGAATATTAAGATCTGAGTTCAAGAACTGTTTGGAGTATCGTAGGTATTGGAAAAGATCTGTTATATCACTGGATAGGTGCGGGATATTATCATAAAGCATTTCAATTTCAATTATCTAACCAGAATGTGGTAAAAAATGGTGTTGATTCCTCAGAACATCAAAATTAGAACTCAAGGATAGTTTGGATGCTCTAGATCATCCTAGTGCCCGTAACCTGACCTGGGCAATATTTTTCCTGGATGGAACAGTTAATTGTAAACATTTTTGCTGAAGAAAGCAAGGCTCTTTCTCTTAAAACTGATTTTCGACAGCTGATTTTCGTCTTGGGTCATATATGACCCATCCGTATTGAATCGGTTAAACCATTATCCTCTATTTGCCTTATATTGGATAAATGCGTTCATCAAAAGAAGGCTTAATCATCTCTTCTCGCCTCAAACTGGGTAAATGCGTTCATTTGAAAAAGACATTATCTCCTTATGTTGCCTTATACCGAACAAATGCATTCATCTAAAAAAGGCATTATCTCCTATGTTTGCCTTATACCGGACAAATGCGTTTATTTTGCTATCAGCCGTTACCGTTCATTGAAAGAAGGCATTATTTCCAGTGTACAACTTATGTTAATAGAAAGAAGGTGTTATCTCCTCAATTGCACCATATTTCACCACCAATTTCGTATGATAGAACTTTTTCAGATAATAATGGTGTAGAATTATAATTTAGATTACTTAGACGAAAAGTCAAAATGTTGATTAAACAGATCCTTTATTGCGTTTTTCTAAATAACTCTTAGGATTACGATTCATCGGTATCTGTGGGTGTTAAAAATAGTGATAGTGGAAAACTACAGATTCGAAATGTATTCGGGGTAATGGACTTTCGGGGTAGTGTCCCATTCGGGGTAATGGCTTTCAGGGTACTATTTCCTCTCTTGACCTCTCTAAACCGAACAAAAGTAGTGAAGTGGGGAATACTAGTAGATGGGTTTTTCTAGGGGTTTTCTTAAACAGACTGATGATAAACACTTGTTGATAAGTAGATAGCTGATACCCAAAAGAGGCTCTCTCATGGCTTCTTTAATCTTTTATATGTTTTACATATTTATAACAATATTTCTTCGATTGAATTACATTGGTGTTGGTAGACAAGATTCAAATAATTTACAGCGAACTCTACACTGACTCAAATTCATCTATAGGAACTATGTCGTCTTTTACCATTTGCAGAGCAAATGCATCCTCTGAATCTCATCTTCCCTTGCCTCTAATCGAGTAAATGCACGAATTGAAAAAAGAAATCATATCATCTTTTGCCTTCTACTGGACCTTCTGCCATCCTCTGAAAGAATGGTTCATATCTTTCCTCGCATTAAACTAAGCAAATGCCTGATTTGGAAGAAGGAAGCATATTTTTTCTGATGCAACTGTTGCGAAGATGCATCCTTTGAAAGAAGGGATCATATTTTCCATTGCCTTCAACTGAGTAAAAAGTCTTAATTGACCAAATTATTTGTCAACTTCGCCGAGAAAATGCATCCTTTGAAAGAAGGAATTATATCTTCCCTTTCCTTGAACTAAATAATGCATACATTGAGAATAGGAACAATACATATTCTCCCTTGTGTTATGCCTGACAAATGCATTATTTAAAAAACTATGTCTTCTTTAGTCATATGCCGAAATATTGCATTCTTTGAAAAATAGAAGCATATACTTTTTAGACTTATGAATGAAAATGTATGCTTTTTTAAAATAGGGGAAGGTGGTGAGACTTGATCCCCGTGGAGACTTGATCACTCCATGTTTTATCGAGATCTAGCCTTCCTAAAGATTTTTTTATTGGAAACGCACAATTTGAACAATCTTTTCATAACAATGACCAAATGCTTTCGTTTTTTTTTTCACAGCACAAAGCCATAAATATGCTTGATGATCTGGACCGATGAAAATGTAAACATTCCATCAAAGTTTAAGGATATTTGGATTCGAAGTTAAAGCTTCAATATGGGGACACTTGATCTCCCATTAGCCAACCATACAGAAATTTGGCGAAAAAAAAAATAGATCTGTTCTTAGGCTTCTATTTCTTTGTAGATTTGACAGATTTGATGAATGGTTAGCAGGAAAAAATATTTATTGCGTAGATATCATAAAAAGGGGATCAAGTCTCCCCAAATTTTAAAATCGCACGTGTTGGCGAATTCAATAACAAAAATCGTTCATGTATGTATACCCACAGAAATTCGAAATTTCGGCGTATTTTGAAGGAAAAAAAAATTAAAAAATCTAAGGGCACCTTTCTAATTTTATCAAAGCAATTTTTTCAAAGCTTGGACCAGTTCAGTCGCTGTCGTGGTCAGGTACACACGGAATAGTCGTGCTCTGTGCTGTGGCCGGAATCAAGGGAAGAATTTTTTAAGACGGACGGAGAGACGGAAGGATACTTGCTCTCTGTGTCAAGCAGTTGGTCATCAGAGAGACTCCTGTCCTCAAGCGCGGAAGAAGCAAGGAAAGCAAGCTCAGTGTACTACGTATGCTAGCTCTTAAGCTTCCTTTCGAGAGCCTCCGAAACCACCTTTCAAGAGGCTCGGAAGCCTCCTTTCAAGCGGCTCGGAAGCCTCCTTTCAAGAGGCTCGGAAGCCTCCTTTCGAGAGCCTCAGAAACCACCTTTCAAGAGGCTCGAGGCCTCCTTTCAAGAGGCTCCAGAAGCCTCGTTTCAAGCGGCTCAGGAAGCCTCCTTTCAAGCGGCTCAGAGCCTCCTTTCAATGGGCTCGGAAACCTCCTTTCAAGAGGCTCGGAAGCCTCCTTTCAAGAGGCTCGGAAGCCTCCTTTCAAGAGGCTCGGAAGCCTCCTTTCAAGAGGCTCGGAAGCCCTTTTTTCAAGAGGCTCGGAAGCCCTTTTTTCAAGAGGCTCGGAAGCCTCCTTTCAAGAGGCTCGGCAGCCTCCTTTCAAGAGGCTCGGCAGCCCCCTTTCAAGAGGCTCGGAAGCCTCCTTTCAAGAGGCTCGGAAGCCTCCTTTCAAGAGGCTCGGAAGCCTCCTTTCAAGAGGCTCGGAAGCCTCCTTTCAAGAGGCTCGGAAGCCTCCTTTCAAGAGGCTCGGAAGCCTCCTTTCAAGAGGCTCAGAAGCCTCCTTTCAAGAGGCTCAGAAGCCTCCTTTCAAGAGGCTCGAAGCCTCCTTTCAAGAGGCTCAAAGCCTATTCAATTAATAAAGAAATTTGAAAAGGTACCTCTCAAGAAAAATGTTGAGAACCGCTGCTCTAGATCAATTGTGTACGTCAAAAATTATATCAGCTAGGGTCAGCTAGTAAAGAAATAAAAATCGACCTAAATTTACCCTGGCAACGGAACAATTTCGCCAATTTCGTCGCTTCTTGTTGAACATGTGTGCTCTCTACCTGCTGAAAAAATAAAAACAAAAGAGAGAAACAAATTTAAATTTAATTCAATTTAATGTCTTTCCATTGCTTTGTTTTCTTATAGGATGAACATAGAAGCTATGTGTTGAAGTTCAGGAGCATCAACCTTACCTATACTGTTCCAAAACTTAGTGTAACCAGCATTAACTTGAGAAAATGGAAAATTTAGACAAACCAACAGTGATGATATAAAGAAGTTAATTTGCTCAAATTACTTCATTTTGATACCTAATCTACAAATTTTCGGAATTCCGACCGCAGAACGCAAGAAACCGCGAAGATGCCCGGATTGATATCATTTTCGACTAATTTACCTCCTGGCCTTACCTCATCAGCGAACCACCTAATGATGATCCACGACCGTAGATTGTCAAGAAGTCGCCCATAATCGTTGTCGCCGGCGCGTCGTTTCTCTGTCATTTCCGCGTCTCTTCTCGTGGGTAATTATTACCGTTTTATAAGTTTATGCCGTTTGTTGTTTCAGCTTTTAATTGTCCCATTTGATACGATCAACACCAACCGGCGCGCCGATGGCGAGGGTCTACCCGCCGTTGTGCCTTCAGATCCGGATGACCATATCAGCAAACGTAAATGAGCGAAAATGGCCCACTGCACATTTAAGCGCACCGGTTCTCGTCAGTGTCAACAGAAATTAACAAAACTGTATCCGAGGTAAAACTTTTTGTTAATAATGGTATAATAGTTTGTTTAATTGTATTCGTTTCATAGTACAACGTAGAACTTCGTTTACTTTGTATAGCTTTGTACGATGTAGTCATGCGCATTACAGTTGCATAAGTAATTGACCGAGTTGATTTTCTCCTTTTTAAGGAAGAAAACTTACTTGTTTGAAATTAGAATAGGCAACTTATATCAGATTTATAGTGATTTAGGAAAAAAGCGGACCGAAGAAGCTTTTCAATACAAAATGGCGAACGTCTGTCCCACTCCGACCTTGCTTATATTCACACCTTCACCACGATCACGTGTTTCATTCGCGAAAGTCATTAGGTTAAGTTTGTTTTACCCCAGCGACCACCGGTGCGGAAAGCGTCTTAAAAGACCTACAAATTATTGAAAATTAATGCTATCAAGATCGGTTTCCCCCAGTTCCGTTTGGGCATAGCTTCAGAAAAGCATGGAAGAGTCAATTTTGGTGACAAAAGGCAACACACATACAGAGTTGGAACAACAACAAAAAAACGTAAATTATGCTTCAATTCCCCGTTTTAATTTCCAGTCGTCCTCACTAATTTCGGTCGAGATAGAGCGCAAAAAAGCTTTTTATGACTCTTAATTCGTCAGTCAGTCGATCGTCGTCGACAATTTTTGTTTCTCCATTCAGCGACAACGATGATGATGATGGCGATGGCGGTCGGTGACGCTCCAAGCCGTGTGCGTTATAAAAGCAAATTAAAGACAAATATTGCCAGTTAAATTTTCGGGCAATTCGACTGGAACGTGTGTCGTCTGCTGGTGTGTCATTCAACTCGAAGCAGAGTTTTGGCAGTCTGGCCACGACGATTAACGTGACACGGAAGATCATCACTTTGGCAGCCATTAGTCTGAACATAGAACAGTTCGGAAATTCATCGTCGTTTGCTTAATTGCAGAGATGAAGCTGTTAATTGTTTTCAAATGTCAGATTCACAACACGAATAGTGTTAATGCTTCGTATCTAACAAAAAAAAATGCACAAATGTAATCGAGATTTGATAATGAATCAGAAATGGATGTCTTCACATCAACAACGTGCAGCGATATGATTGCAAGTTTGCGCCCAAATGTAACTACAACAACAGCGTGGACTAATGAGTTTTGACGGGTCGAAGAAATAAGTTAGCTACCGACGATGATATTTTTTACGTGGTTTCGCTTCGAGAAACTCAAATTAGCTTAATGATTGCGAAGATTCATTTTGATTCGTGGGTTTTGCTTTCAACCGAGCTTTCAACACTTAATTTTCCGTATCAATTTCCATAATGATGGTAGGGAAAAATTGAAAAAAAAACAGCGGTGAACACAGACTGCTAATTATTGTAAAATGGGGACAACTTGTATGAGAAAAGACATTTCGATATAATCTGAAGATAATGGTTGGTTTTCGGTTTAACGATCAAATAACTGTCATTCAGCCATTGACAAGAAAAACAACCACGACCTTCTGAAAAATGGCAAACTAAGGAAAGCATACATCATCATGAACAGCTGACCGAAGACGTGTTCTTATTTAAAAATTAATTCAGACTACAGGAGACCTACTCTCATTGATAGAAGACTCTTGCAACAATATTTTCTCATAGAAGAAAATCATCGTTTTAATCTCACGCTACATACAGTCACTCTCAAAATTGAGCGTACACCATGGATTAGATGAATATATTCGAAAATTCCAAAGGAAATTTAATTGTTGGCTCGGTTGTTTTCAATGCATTTCAATATTCATCCCTTCCTTCAATGTATGCGTACATAAAATGGTTGAAATTTTTTCTCTAAAGTTCAGTTATTTGAAAATGATCTCAAAATACGCCTATTAGATGTTACAAAATTGAGCGTACAGCAAATTTTTTTTTATAAAATTTCTTATTATAAACATGATTAATGTATTTTAATATTGTTTTTTCATGATTATATTTATTATAATAAACATCCGCTACTTAAACATTCAATGTTTTGAAATTAAACCATGTTTTGGTCAAAATGGCGAACAAATGAGAGGTAAGAACATTGCTATTTAACAATTCAATGCTGCTAGGGAAAATAGATGCTTTAAGATATGGATTTCACCGGCATCGTATCTTATATATGATAGATAAGCGAAATCGAGCGAGACATACGATAAATTTGGGAAAATTCAGCCGGTAAATGATGAAAACAGATGTAAACATACAGAGAAAACGACAAATGTTAGGAATGACATAATTCAAATTTAGTATGTCTTTAACTGAAATTTGTTTTAAAGCTTGATTTTTGTCTCAGGTCTTTCATTAAGAGTAATATTATTGAATCCAATCATAAACAGTCAAATTCTAAAAGTACAAGGTACATGTTAAGGTACCGAACATAAAAACAGCTTTTCAACCCCGTAGAGCAATTCTGATTGAATATTGAAAAGATAGCTTTAAATCGTAATTTCATAATTAAATTTGGATTAAACTCCACGATCTGTTACCATAAGGGATACAATTGGATGATTTCCATGTGGAGAGAAAAAATAAACTTTTTCAAAAGTTCGACAGCTTATTTAATGATACCTTGATGAATTTAAATGATTCAACCAAATTTGTTCCTACGGTGACTGAGTCTTCAAATATAAAATGACGTCTTATAATGTATCCGTGTTCTGCTCTTTTATTAATATTATTATTAATGAGTGTCCTGAGCTTATAAGCTACCTATACATTGACTTTTAAATAAAGTTATACTTAATTTGAAATATGCCATTCCCAACATTTGTCGTTTTCGCTGTATGTTTACATCTGTTTTCATCATTCACCGACTGAATTTTCCCAAATTTATCGTATGTCTCGTTCGATTTTAATAATCTATCATATATAAGACACGATGCCGGAGAAATCCATATCTTAAAGCATCTATTTGGCCCAGCAGCATTGAATTGTTAAATAGCATTGTTAATACATCTTACTTGTTCGCCATTTTGATTAAAACATGGTTTATTTCTACACATTGAATGTTTAAGTAACGGATGTTTATTATTATAAATATAATCATGAAAAAACAATATTAAAATACATTAATCGTGTTTACAATAAGACATTTTATAGAAAAAAAATCGCTGTACGCTCAATTTTGTAACATCTAATAGGCGTATTTTGAGATCATTTTCCAATAAATGAACTTTAGAGAACAAATTTCAACCATTTTATGTACGCATACATTGAAGGAAGGGATGAATATTGAAATGCATTAAAAACATCCGAGCCAACAATTAATTTTCCTTTGGAATTTTCGAATATATTCATCTAATCCATGGTGTACGCTCAATTTTGAGAGTGACTGTATACGTACAGTACATATCACAGAGAAACAGACTTCAAATAAATTGTAATCGTCATCGTCACGAAAACATTATCGTCCAGGGTTAAATGCATTGTGTTTGGGGAAGCGACTCCCAGCAGTGTTCGAATTCTCAAAACTCAATCATCGGGGTCTCATGCGCGAGCTCACTAGCTTGCGATTCTGCAGAGAGAGCCCCACGCTTGAGTTTTTCGAGCAGAACCGTTTCGATCATTCACTGAAAAATGATTTCGCTCCAAAAAACGAAAAAAATAATCAAGGCGTACTTTTTTGTTTAGTTATTACCAAAGATGCGGGGTCGTTAGGCCGAATGAAAAGTAAAAAGGGTGAAGGGAGAAGTAGGAAGGGAGAAATGTGAAGTAAGAAATGTGATATGAGAAGTGAGAAAGGGGAAAGTAGGAAGTAAGATATGAAACAAAGAAAGAGGAGAAGAAAAGAATAAAAAGAAGGAACGAAGAACGAAAAAGAAAGAAAGATGAAGGAAGAAAGAAGAAAGATGAAGAAATGTAAAAAAGCAATTTTTCCAATTGCTAATTTATTTTTGTTTTGTGTAAAATTCGTAATTGTTTATGAAAGCTCATCGGGTATGTAGGGTCCCGTAACACGGTAGATCACTTTGACGTAGTGTGTTGCGGTGTAAGATCTACCAAACAGAGCCTCAGCTTAATCCATTTTACTAGCTAGGGCAATAAGTTGTGGTAATTAAGGATTCATCGTATTTAGTCCTACCAACAGCAGTCTCAGCAATAAAACATAATTAATATTACCTTGCAGACAGTTGAAAGACTCGACTTCCTCTGGTTTGAGGCTAAACTGTATGCAGCGGAAACAACTTTTCAAGCAATTAGTTAAAAAACCTCGGTACCCGTCCCTAGGCTGAACTGACTGCTGGAAAAATCGAGTTAGGGGTTTAAATACGTACTAACTCTTCTTGAACTGGTGAACAATGGTAGTGAGAAGAACACACGGAAGTTCTTATTACTGAACAAATTCTCTTGCTTGAAATGGTCTTGTAGACAGAGCTAAGTTTGTAACTTTACTGGTGATATTCTAGAAGCAAGACAAGGATGTGGCTAGGACTCCGATGCATGGCCAAAAACAGTGTTATTGTTCTGTTTTCTCAAGACAGGATTGATTTCCTATTGATAAGGGGCGCGCCTTCAATGGGATTGCTCTCCGGGAAGGGTCTAAATAGCGGGACCTTGTCATGGTGCTCTTGAGAAAACAAAACAACTGCATGAGTATGAGCATGAGCATGATTGACCGCCCATGGTTGCTCCTCCGTTATTGCCAGGTCAGCTGTAATTACACAGAGAACCAACAGATGATGTTTGAGACTAACATCATCCTCAATGTGTAAGAACTGGTGACCCAAATATTAGGCAATACCAGCGCCGGCCGTGTCCGAATGCAGTTCAATAAAGGAATGGGTAGGAAAATGTTGACGTGATACTCGCTTTGATGGAAGCCGACGAGTCATCTGCACTTCCACGAGAAATCACTGGGATGTTGGATACATGAGGTAGGTAGTGTGGCAGGGTTCGTTTTGGTAAAACGGTGTGCCAGATGTAGTGTGTAGTTTGATCGATGAAAACAAAACTAATATTTTTATTAAGGGAAGCTCAGTGGCGCGGCCGATAAAATGCACCTTGGCGCGCTTCCCGATTTTTAGAATTTTTAGGAAAGGAATTTCAAAATTCTAAACAAATCACCTTCTTTGTTAGATCCTAAGGATAATTTACGTTGAAAAATATTTTCGATATATGAAAATTTGGGAAAACTGGACTCTCGACAAAATGGAAATTTTGACCGAAAAAGTATCCCCGGACCGACTAGTTTTATGTTTGCACAACATTCTCGGCCAGATATACCAAATTTCCCGATGAAATTTTATATCCGTTGCATTCTGCTACTCACAACGATTCGATTGGTATATAAATTTTACCATATTCCATGGAAAATGTCGAAATTAGAAGCATTTTCCTGAAAGATTGTTGAAAATTTTCATCTCTCACCGCTGATCAACAACAGCGAACGATGACCTTGGACAGAGGCGAACGGGAGAAAACAAAAGATAAAAGAATTAGATTTGCTTTATTGGAGTGATTTAGATTTTACACGATATGATGATAACAATCATGTTGTTCACTAGGACGACGGTCAAGCAGAGCAGCGTGTTCGTGGCTATTCTGTTGGACTATTTTTTGTGAGTTACGAAAGTACTTCGGAGTGTTACGTTTTATTGCGCACCATATAGGAGATGAAGCAGAGCAGCGTGCTGGCGACCTTCAATGTGGTTGGTTTTTGAATTCTATCTGCGCGCCGAGTTCGTATTTTACGCATTGACAATTATTCAATTAGATTTCATGTTCGCAAAGTACACTGCGGCGGAAGTGAAGCAGAGCAGCGTGGTTGCGACTATTCAATTGGGTTGGTTTTTGTATTCTATCTGCGCGCCAAGAGTTCGCGTTTTACGCATTTTATCAATGCGCAATTCAATTAGATTTCATGTTCGCAAAGTACACTGCGGCGGAAGTGAAGCAAAGCAGCGTGGTTGCGACTATTCAATTGGGTTGGTTTTGTGTGCTATCTGCGCGCCAAGAGTTTGCATTTTAGGCATTGACAATTCAATTAGATTTCATGTTCGCAAAGTACACTGCGGCGGAAGTGAAGCAGAGCAGCGTGGTTGCGAATATTCAATTGGGTTGTTTTTTGTATTCTATCTGCGCGCCAAGAGTTCGCGATTTACACATTTTGTCAATGCGCAATTCAATTAGATTTCATGTTCGCAAAGTACACTGCGGCGGAAGTGAAGCAGAGCAGCGTGGTTGCGACTATTCAATTGGGTTGGTTTTTGTATTCTATCTGCGCGCCAAGAGTTTGCATTTTAGGCATTGACAATTCAATTAGATTTCATGTTCGCAAAGTACACTGCGGCGGAAGTGAAGCAGAGCAACGTGGTTGCGAATATTCAATTTTGTTGTTTTTTGTATTATATCTGCGCGCCAAGAGTTCGCGTTTTACGCATTTTATCAATGCGCAATTCAATTAGATTTCATGTTCGCAAAGTACACTGCGGCGGAAGTGAAGCAGAGCAGCGTGGTTGCGACTATTCAATTGGATTAGTTTTGTATTCTATCTGCGCACCAAAGGTTCGCGATTTACGCATTTTGTCAATGCGCAATTCAATTAGATTTCATGTTCGCAAAGTACACTGCAGCGGAAGTGAAGCAAAGCAGCGTGGTTGCGACTATTCAATTGGGTTGGTTTTTGTATGCTATCTGCGCGCCAAGAGTTCGCATTTTAGGCATTGACAATTATTCAATTAGATTTCATGTTCGCAAAGTACACTGCGGCGGAAGTGAAGCAAAGCAGCGTGGTTGCGACTATTCAATTGGGTTGTTTTTTTATTCTATCTGCGCGCCAAGAGTTCGCGATTTACGCATTTTGTCAATGCGCAATTCAATTAGATTTCATGTTCGCAAAGTACACTGCAGCGGAAGTGAAGCAAAGCAGCGTGGTTGCGACTATTCAATTGGGTTGTTTTTGTATTCTATCTGCGCGCCAAGAGTTCGCGTTTTACGCATTTTGTCAATGTGCAATTCAATTAGATTTCATGTTCGCAAAGTACACTGCGGCGGAAGTGAAGCAAAGCAGCGTGGTTGCGACTATTCAATTGGGTTGGTTTTTGTATGCTATCTGCGCGCCAAGAGTTTGCATTTTAGGCATTGACAATTCAATTAGATTTCATGTTCGCAAAGTACACTGCGGCGGAACTGAAGCAAAGCAGCGTGGTTGCGACTATTCAATTGGGTTGTTTTTTTATTCTATCTGCGCGCCAAGAGTTCGCGATTTACGCATTTTGTCAATGCGCAATTCAATTAGATTTCATGTTCGCAAAAGTACACTGCAGCGGAAGTGAAGCAAAGCAGCGTGGTTGCGACTATTCAATTGGGTTGGTTTTTGTATTCTATCTGCGCGCCAAGAGTTCGCGTTTTACGCATTTTGTCAATGCGCAATTCAATTAGATTTCATGTTCGCAAAGTACACTGCGGCGGAAGTGAAGCAAAGCAGCGTGGTTGCGACTATTCAATTGGGTTGTTTTTTGTATTCTATCTGCGCGCCAAGAGTTCGCGTTTTACGCATCTTGTCAATGCGCAATTCAATTAGATTTCATGTTCGCAAAGAACACTGCGGCGGAAGTGAAGCAGAGCAGCGTGGTTGCGAATATTCAATTGGGTTGTTTTTTGTATTCTATCTGCGCGCCAAGAGTTCGCGATTTACGCATTTTGTCAATGCGCAATTCAATTAGATTTCATGTTCGCAAAGTACACTGCGGCGGAAGTGAAGCAAAGCAGCGTGGTTGCGACTATTCAATTGGATTAGGTTTTGTATTTTATCTCCGCGCCAAGAGTTCGCGTTTTACGCATTGACAATTCAATTAGATTTCATGTTCGCTATTTCAATAGTGTTTTAAAAGAGGCAAACAGATTTCAAGTTCGCTTAAGTGCACATCGATGCATGGCAGTGAAGCAGAGCAGCGCTACTTTGTATCTTTCAATATATGTCTTATATTCTAGTAATCGCTAAAACTGGAAAACGTCCTTCATACCGTTTTCATCTGCTATACTATTCCTACAACTTGACTAATAACAGGTACCTGTTAGATTTTGAAATGATCAAGAAAACTCGTTACGGCGTCCAATTTGACGATACTACTCATCGATTACTATATTATTGGGAACCAAATAACCAGGACAAACCTCTGTCACAGAACCTAACCCTCGGATTCCAATAAAATTTCGCATGAAGTTGGGGCGAGTCCAGAGATGTTCTCGGCTTGCAGTGGGCGAGTGATTGCTTCATCAATACCTTTTCATTCCCAATAGACCGTTAGAACATTATAAACCCCCGTATAAACCATTCGAAATACTATAGAATATTCGGTATTCGGTAGGATCTCCGAAGGAATTTCCTTAGAAATTTCCAAAAGAACTTCAGAGGGAACTTCCAAAGGAATTTCCAAAGGAACTTCCGTAGGAACTTCCAGAGGAATTTCCGGGAACTTCAAAAGGAACTTCCAAAGAAACATCCGTAGGAACTTCCGAAAAAACTTCCGTGGGTACTTCCGAAGGAACTTCCGATGAAACTTTCGGGCGAATTCTCGGTGTAATTGCCGAAGGAACTTCAGAAAGATTTGCTGTAGGAACTTTCGTAGAAATTTTAGGAGGAACTTCCGTAGGAAGTTCCGAAGAAATTCTTCTTCCGAAGGAACATCTCAGAATCATCCTGAGGTATTCCCGAAAAAACTTCTGGAAGAATTCTCGAAGGAACTTCCGTATGAATTTCAGTGAAAACTTCCGTAGACGTTTCCTAATGAAGTTTTTTTTTCGGACGTTGCTACGGAAGTTCCTTTTGAAATTCCTCCGGATGTTTCTTTTGAAATTCCTCCGGAAGTTCTTCAGGATTTTTTCCAAAAGTGCCTTTAGAAATCCTCAGGAAGTTCCTTTTGAAATTCTTTCGGAAGTTCCTTTTGAATTCCTCCTTTTCTCTTGGATTCCTTTGGAATTCTGCCAGAAGTTCCTCTTGCAATTCCTCCGAAAATTCCTTCTGGAGTTCATTTTGGAATTTCTCCGGAGTTCCTTTTAGAATTCCTCCGAAGTTCCTTCTCGAATTTCCACTAAAACTCCTGCAGGAATTCTTACGGAAGTTCCTTCAAGATATTCTCCTAACAATCCTCTGAAAATTCCACCGAGTTCCACCGGAAGTTTTTCAAGAATTCCGTCGTAAACTCCTCTGGCAATGCCTCCAGCAGTTCATCTGGGAATACCATTGTGAATTCCTTTAGAGTTTCCTTCGGCAGTTTCTACGGAAGTTCAACCGGGTTTTTTCCGGAAGTTCCTTCAGAAATTCCTCCGGAAGTTTCTTCAAAATTCCTCTGAAGTCCCTCCATGAATTCCTCCGGAAATTTCTTCACGAATTCCTCCGAAAGTCAAGTTCCTCCAAAAGTTCCTACGGAAGTACTTCCAGAAGTTCCTACGGAAGTACCTCCAGAAGTTCCTACGGAAGTTCCTCCGGAAGTTCCTACGGAAGTTCCTCCGGAAGTTCCTACGGAAGTTCCTCCGGAAGTTCCTACGGAAGTTCCTCCGGAAGTTCCTACGGAAGTTCCTCCGGAAGTTCCTACGGAAGTTCCTCCGGAAGTTCCTACGGAAGTTCCTTCGGAAGTTCCTACGGAAGTTCCTCCGGAAGTTCCTACGGAAGTTCCTCCGGAAGTTCCTACGGAAGTTCCTCCGGAAGTTCCTACGGAAGTTCCTCCGGAAGTTCCTCCGGAAGTTCCTACGGAAGTTCCTCCGGAAGTTCCTACGGAAGTTCCTCCGGAAGTTCCTACGGAAGTTCCTCCGGAAGTTGCTACGGAAGTTCCTCCGGAAGTTCCTACGGAAGTTCCTCCGGAAGTTCCTACGGAAGTTCCTCCGGAAGTTCCTACGGAAGTTCCTCCGGAAGTTCCTACGGAAGTTCCTCCGGAAGTTCCTACGGAAGTTCCTCCGGAAGTTCCTACGGAAGTTCCTCCGGAAGTTCCTACGGAAGTTCCTCCGAAAGTTCCTACGGAAGTTCCTCCGAAAGTTCCTACGGAAGTTCCTCCGGAAGTTCCTACGGAAGTTCCTCCGGAAGTTCCTACGGAAGTTCCTCCGGAAGTTCCTACGGAAGTTCCTCCGGAAGTTCCTACGGAAGTTCCTCCGGAAGTTCCTACGGAAGTTCCTCCGGAAGTTCCTACGGAAGTTCCTGGAAGTTCCTCCGGAAGTTCCTACGGAAGTTCCTCCGAAGTTCCTACGGAAGTTCCTTCAGAAGTTCCCATGGAAGTTCCTACGGAAGTTTATTCGGAAGTTCCCATGGAAGTTCCTCCGAAGTTCCTACGGAAGTTCCTCCGGAAGTTCCTACGGAAGTTCCTCCGGAAGTTCCTACGGAAGTTCCTCCGGAAGTTCCTACGGAAGTTCCTCCGGAAGTTCCTACGGAAGTTCCTCCGAAGTTCCTACGGAAGTTCCTCCGGAAGTTCTACGGAAGTTCCTCCGGAAGTTCCTACGGAAGTTCCTCCGGAAGTTCCTGGAAGTTCCTCCGGAAGTTCCTACGGAAGTTCCTCCGGAAGTTCCTACGGAAGTTCCTCCGAAGTTCCTACGGAAGTTCCTCCGGAAGTTCCTACGGAAGTTCCTCCGGAAGTTCCTACGGAAGTTCCTCCGGAAGTTCCTACGGAAGTTCCTCCGGAAGTTCCTACGGAAGTTCCTCCGGAAGTTCCTACGGAAGTTCCTCCGGAAGTTCCTACGGAAGTTCCTCCGGAAGTTCCTACGGAAGTTCCTCCGGAAGTTCCTACGGAAGTTCCTCCGGAAGTTCCGGAGGAAGTTCCTCCGGAAGTTCCTACGGAAGTTCCTCCGGAAGTTCCTACGGAAGTTCCTCCGGAAGTTCCTACGGAAGTTCCTCCGGAAGTTCCTACGGAAGTTCCTCCGGAAGTTCCTACGGAAGTTCCTCCGGAAGTTCCTACGGAAGTTCCTCCGGAAGTTCCTACGGAAGTTCCTCCGGAAGGTCATGGAAGTTCCTCCGGAAGTTCCTACGGAAGTTCCTCCGGAAGTTCCTACGGAAGTTCCTCCGGAAGTTCCTACGGAAGTTCCTCCGGAAGTTCCTACGGAAGTTCCTCCGGAAGTTCCTACGGAAGTTCCTCCGGAAGTTCCTACGGAAGTTCCTCCGGAAGTTCCTACGGAAGTTCCTCCGGAAGTTCCTACGGAAGTTCCTCCGGAAGTTCCTCCGGAAGTTCCTACGGAAGTTCCTCCGGAAGTTCCTACGAAGTAAGTTTCTTTGAAAATTCATCCGAAAGTTTTTTCGAGAATTCTTCCAGAAATTCCTTTGGGAATTCCTCTGGAAGTTTCTTCGAGAATTCCTCTGGAAGCTCCTTTTGGAATTCCCCCGTATCTACGGAAATGCTTCGGAAGTTCATTCGTGAATATTTCCGGAAGTTCCATGGGGAATTCCTTCAAATGCACCTACGGAAGTTTCTCTGGAAGTTCCTTCGGAATTTGCTACGGAACATCACACAAAAGTTCCTTCGGGAATTTCTCCGCCAGTTTTTCAGGGATATTTCCGTTAGATCCTTCGGAGATTTTTTCGGAACTTCTTTCGGGAATGCCTCCGGAAGTTCCTTCGGCAATTCCTTTGGATGTTCCAGAAGATCTTTCGGAAGTTCCTTCGGGAATTCGTCCGGAAGTTTCATTAACGGGAACTCCTGAAAGAACTCCGAATGAACATCCGAAAGAATTCCCGAAGGAATTTTTAAAGAATTCCGAAGGAACTCCTGAAGGAATTCCTGAATGAACATCCGAAAGAATTCCCGGAGGAGCTTCCGGAGGAATTGCTGAAGGAACTGACGGAGGAATTCTGAAGGAACTTCCGGAGGAATTCCTGAAGGAACTTCTGGAGAAATTCACGAAGGAACTTCCGGAAGAATTCCTTAAGGAACTTTCGGAGGAATTCCTGAAATAATTTCGGACGAATTCCTGAAGGAACTTCCGAAGGAATTCCTGAAGGAACTTCCGGAGGAATTCCTGAAGGAACTTTCAGAGGAATTCCTGAAGGAACTTCCAGAGGAATTCGTGAAGGAACTTCCAGAGGAATTCCTGAAGGAACTTCCAGGGGAATCTCTGAAGGATCTTCCAAAGGAATTACTGAAGAAACTTCCAGAGGAATTCCTAAAGGAACTTCTGGAGGAATTCCTGAAGGAACTTTTGGAGGAGTTTCTGATGAAACCTCCGGATGAATTCCTGATGGAACCTCTGGAGGAATTTTTGATGGAACCTCCGGAGTAATTCCTGAAGGAACTTCCGGAGAAATTCCTGAAGGAACTCACGGAGGAATTCCTCAAGGAACTTTCGTAGGAATTCCTGTAGAAACTTCCGGAGGAACTCATGAAGCAACTTCCAGAGGAATTCCTGAAGGAACTTCCCGACGAATTCCTAAAGAGGAATTCTTGAAGGAACTTCCAGAGGAATTCCTGAAGGAACTTCCGGAGAAATTCCTGAAGGAACTTCCGAGGAATTTCCCAAAGGAACTTCATGAGGAATTCCCGAAGGAACTTCCGGGGGAATTCCCAAAGGAACTTCCGGAGGAATTCCCAAAGGAACTTCCGGAGGAATTCCCAAAGGAACTTCCGGATGAATTCCCGAAAGAATTTCCGGAGGAATTTCTGATGGAACTTCCGGAGGAATTTCCGAAAGAATTTCCGGAGGAATTCCTGGAGGAACTTCCGGAGGAATTCCTGATGGAACCTCTGGAGGAATTCTTGATGGAACCTCCGGAGGAATTCCTGAAGGAACTTCCGGAGAAATTCCTGAAGGAACTCACGGAGGAATTCCTCAAGGAGCTTTCGTAGGAATTCTTGAAGGAACTTCCGGAGGAACTCCTGGAGCAACTTCCAGAGGAATTCCTGAAGGAACTTCCCGACGAATTCCTGAAGAGGAATTCCTGAAGGAACTTCCGGAGGAATTTCTAAAGGAACTTCCGGAGGAATTCCCAAAGGAACTTCCGGAGGAATTCCTGATGGAACTTCCGTAGAAATTCCTGATAGAACCTCCGAAGGAATTTTTGATGAAACCTCCGGAGGAATTCCCGAAGGAACTTTCGGAGGAATTCCTGAAGGAACTTCCAGAGGAATTCCTGAAGGAACTTCCGAAGGAATTCCTAAAGGAACTTCTGGAGGAATTCCTGATAGAACTTCTGGAGGTATTCCCGAAAAAACTTTCGGAGGGATTCCCGAAGGAACTTCCGGAGGAATTCCCGAAGGAACTTCCGGAGGAATTCGCGAAGGAACTTCTGGAGGAATTCCTGAAGGAACTCCCGGAGGAATTCCTGAAGGAACTTCCGGATGAATTCCTGAAGGAACTTTCGGAGGAATTCCTAAAGGAACTTCCGGGGGAATTTGCCAAAGATACTTCCGGAGGAATTCCTGAAGTAACTTCCGGAGGAATTCCCGAAGGTAATTCCAGATGAATTCCCGTACTAGCTTCCGGAGGAATTCCTGAAGGGACTTCCGAAGATATTCCCGATGATACTTCCGAAAGAATTCATGAAGGAACTTCCTGAAGAAACTCCGTAACGAACTTCCAAAAGAGCTTCGGTAGAAATTCTCAAAGGATTTTCTGAAAATCTTCCAGAGGAATTTCCGAAGGAGCTTGCAGGAGTAATTCCGAAGAAACGTCAAGAGGAATTCCCGGATATACTCCTCCGGATTTTTCCAGATGAGTTCCTAAAGGAATTTCTGAAAAATACGGTGGAGTTGTAGAAGGAACTTGCGAGGGAATTCCCATAGGAACTTCAGGAGGAATTCCGGAAGGAACTACCGGAGGAATTCCCGAAGGAACTTCCAGAGGAACTCCAAAAGAAACTCCTGGACGAATTCTGAAGGACTCTAGAGGAATTTCCGAAAGAATCTTCCGAAGGAATTTCCGGAGGAGCTTCCGAATGCATTTCCATAGGAACTTCCTAAAGAAACATCCGTAAGGAACATCCAAAGGAACTTCCGTAGAAATTCTTGGGTGAATTCGTGAAAAACTTTCGAGGAATTCCCGAAGAAACTTTCTTATGAACATCCATCGAAACTTCAATATAAACTTTCGTAAGAACTTCTAAAGGAACTTCCGTAGGAACTTTCGAAGAACTTCTGTGTGTACTACCGAAGGAGTTATCTGAAGAACTTCCAGAGGAATTCCCGAAGGAACTTCTGGTTGAATATCCAGATAAACTTTCGGAGGTATTTCCAGAGGTATTTTTGGAAGATATCCCAAAGGAGCTTGGATATCGGTCAAAACGGATCGAGTAATGATAATAACTTGCGCCGCCAAGCGGAGGACTTTCAAAACAATACGATCTTTGACAGTTTCGTTTTGACCTCTTGAACAAATTTGAAGAAGATGAAAGTTGCCAAAATCTTATGTATTCCACGATATCTAACCCAACGCTTATTCCCACATACGTTAGCTCCACCAAGCAGAGCATAAAAAATTCACCTCCATGAAACAACTTCGGCCCGAATTTTGACGAACGTCGCATGACTATTCAAAACATAGAATGACTTACTCAGTTTTGTTCTCCGCAGATTATTCATATGATTGATACTGAGAATGGTCACTGCGTTCGAAGAAAACATAATTAGCCTTGTTTATATTTACTTTCAGTGCAAAAATGTCCCTCAGTTAAACTCCGGGGTCAGATCTAAGTAGATTATTGTTTTAAACATCCAGGGCCGGATTTATGGGGGGGCCGGGGGGGCCGTGGCCCCGGGCCCCCACAAATCTTATGTACCAAAACCAACCTTTTTTGTACATTTTGGGGCCCCCACATACCGTCGGCCCCGGGGCCCCCTTCCGGCTAAATCCGGTCCTACATCATATTTTACAGTAATTGATTAATTTACGAAATCTAAATAAATACTCACTGACTTATATTCGATCGGAAATTGTGAGTGTTCAGCCGAATATGAATATGTTACGAAGTGAGGGTGACAAAGAAGGCCGATGAGCTTCACCAAAAATATTCGATTATTTAAAGCTCTGCCGCCAAGCGGATGAGTTCCAAAATAATATGATCTGCAACAGTTTTTTTTTCTCCAGAACAAATTTATAGAAGATGGCAACTTTCTAATTCTTAGGGATTCCACAATATCCAACCAAACGCTTATTCCCATATACACTGGCGCCACCAAGTGGATGAGCTATGAAATAATATGATTTGCAATAGCTTCGTTTTGACCTCTTGATCAAATTTGTAGAAGACGGCAACTTTCTAAATCTCACGGATTCCACAATATCCAACCCAGCGAGTATTGACATAAAAACTAGCTCTGCCAAGCGGATGACTTCCAAAATAATATGATCTGCGACAGCTTCGTTTTGACCTCTTGAACAAATTTGTAGAAGAAAACAACTTTAAAAATCATACGGATTCTAAAATATCTTACATAGGGAAAATGTCGGCTTCGGCATGTTTTTTTTCTATTATTGTCAGGGGTTTTCTATTTTCTAATTTGGCCTAAACATTCTTTGCATATCAAAGACTTTTTTGGCCAAATTCCATAAAATTTGGTCAACAAAACCCCCCTGACAATAATAGAACAAAACCTTCCGAAACCGTCATTTCCCGTATATCAACATAAACATCGAGTTGAAGACCTTGTGAACACCTACCATGCAATTTGCATGAAAATTAGGACTTGCTTTGATGTTTTGAGGAATCAAGAGGTCATTTTTGATCTGATCGGAGCCCGAGCAGCACCAGTTAGCCAAAAGTGGTTGCAGCAACTTGATTGGGACTGAATCTGGTCACATATAAGTTGTAGTGTCACATGCGGAACATATGTGCTGCTAGGGAGGTCTCAACGTCTCAGACAAATCTTGGTGGGCGAGAAAATTTATGACTCCCGAAATTATTCAAATCGGTTTACTAACGGCTTAGATACAGCGATTTGGAAAATTTTTTTCAAGGCTTGGTCTCTCGTGTAAGTAAAACCTATCTCGGTCTCGGCTGAGAATTATTCCCTAATAACGGAGCCCTGTCAACCCCAAATCGGGTAGTCGCTGGAGTGAGGCAATGATGTGTGTATACCATCTCCGCCAATCATCCTCATCGTTGTCGACGAGATTATAGTGGGTGTAATTGACCGTGTACCGAACCGTGGGATGCTCTGACATCCTCTTACTATGAAGCACCGGATGATGTTACTCTACTAGCGCAACGCTGCTCTGGTATGCAGAGAAGCAGAACGACCTGTCCGAATGCTTGTTTACAGCAGGTCTCACAATCAAAGTCAACAAAATCAAAATCAACAACCCTCCAACTTTACAGAAACCGGGCAAGCAGTAGAGGAGATCGAAAACTTTCAATATCTTGCCAGATAGGAGGCGTCGGGTGGCGGAACCATTTGACAAAGGAGTACAGATCAAGAAGATATTAGCCAATGCACTAAATTTCACCACACATAAATTTCAAGTATTCCTCAACCGATGTCTACGTTTTAGAATTCGGACCTTCATCGACAATGCTTTCAAAAACCAATATCAACAGAAATTCTAGAGCGTAACCCAACAAACATTGGAGGTGAGTAAAGCGCTTATATGACCAAAAATAGTATTCCTCAGCTAAAAACTAGCTTTGTTCAGCTAAAATTTTTTGTTGGGAAATGGAGGTGGGTTGGCCACACATTACGAAAAAGCGGAGACGAAATCTGAAATCAGGTTGTGAACTGGAATTCAGCAAGATATTGCAGCAGAGGCAGATCCAGAGGCTCGTAGCGACGAAGCCTCGATAAAGAAATGATGGAAGTCTACAGGAATCTGACTCAGGCCCAGATCAAGGGTAGAGCGAGCAGCCGAAAAGGATGGAAATCTTTTACGTTGGGCTTCTGTATCTCAAGACACATGAGTGACTGAGTCAGATTCATGATTCATTTGCAGAGCATCAGCAAATGAGAAACTGAAACATTGCCAATGACAACAACATTGCACTTTCTTCCAAATGCTATGATAAACTCATCTCGCAACATGCAAATTTCCGGAACGGCAAAACAACAGTATGTACAATAATTGCCTGTCGCGCTTCTAAAATAATCGGTTCATGATAATGGGATAAAAATTTATAAGTTGTCAATTTTTCTGTATAAAAATGATAATATGTTAACATGATTTCTGTTTTGCTTCTGGAATTTACAAATAACCGCTCACACAAAAAAATACTTCATTATACTTGGTAGATATAAAATTTATTCCAGTGTTGTCTTTGTCCTCTGCAGATTTGGTCAAAGACATTGTACTACTCCAAAATAAAAAATACATTATCGCTAACAGAATACGCCCTGAAGCCTCATTGCGCATATCACCTCCACATCACCGCTTGGTGCAATATTTTACACAACTCTTTTTGATTCGAGACGCACTATGCTTCCGGGTAGGCGATCTAATGCTCTGTCAGCTCTCGCTGATATAGAGGCAAGGCAAATCTTTTGTAATATTTTAGATCTTTTTGTTCTATGCGTGGCTTTGTGTTCGCCATCGCGCGATCATCGTTTATCAGCGGTGAGAGATGAAAATTTTCAACAATCTTTCAGATAATGCTTCTAATTTTGTCATTTTCCATGGAATATGGTAAAATTTATATACCAATCGAATCGTTGTGAGTAGCAGAATGCAACGGATATAAAATTTCATCGGGAAATTTGGTATATCTGGCCGAGAATGTTGTGCAAACATAAAACTAGTCGGTCCGGGGATACTTTTTTCGGTCAAAATTTCCATTTTGTCGAGAGTCCAGTTTTCCCAAATTTTCATATATCGAAAATATTTTTCAACGTAAATTAGCCTTAGGATCTAACAAAGAAGGTGATTTGTTTAGAATTTTGAAATTCCTTTCCTAAAAATTCTAAAAAATCGGGAAGCGCGCCAAGGTGCATTTTATCGGCCGCGCCACTGAGCTTCCCCTTAAAGGCCGCACAAAGCAGAACAAAATGTCGGTGATCGGCTAATCGTTCTGCTTTCCGCACAAAGCAGGACAAAACTTTGATGACCGGCCGATCGTTCTGCTTACTGAAGAAAAGTTATCTGGACGCGATTTAAACTTTCACTTTCTAATAAATTTACTCACACGCACGAAGCAGAACAAAATTTCGGTTACCGGCCGATCGTTCTGCTTACCGCACAAAGCAGAACAAAATTTCGATGACCGGCCGATCATTCTGCCGATTGAAAAAAACATGCCTGGACGTGATCTCCGAACGTTCTACGTCCAATACAAAACACGAACTAATCTGTACTCTCAAATTAATATCAATCATGGACAATTTATTCCAGAAAGAAATATAGGATTTATATTTTGAAAATTCCTTTGAGAGTTTCTTCAGCTATTTCTTTGGGAATTCTTTTGATAATCCTGCCAGGTTCTTCTTAGGAAATTCCTTTAATAAAACCTTAAAAAATGCCTAAATTCTATCAGAAATTTTGTGGGAGGAATTCTTCCGAATATTTACTTTACTGAAGAATGGAATAATTTCAGATGGGATTCTTAAATGAAGTTTCGAAGAAGTACTTAAAGGACCTTTCGATATAATCGCTGAAGTAACACCCGAAGGAGGCACGGCAAATGCTGGGTGAAGCGTACCATTGGTACTTCGCGTACCTGAAGGAATAAAATAGACCCCATCTCGCGGTCCTTAGCCTCTTACCCAGCAACTCCTATCCCTACCTCCCCGCGGTGCTGGCCGGGATACGAGCAACCTTAGGGAAGATCGGGTAACCAACCCCGGTGGGAACTATGGTTGTATGCTGACAGGGGGGGGGGTTGCTCCTCTCCGGAGGTGCAAATCTTACTGAGCGTCTGTTCTCCATTTCAGGATCGGCTCACAACAGCGTCTGTTCTCCATGTTAGGGCCGCTGATCATCGTCCGAGTGCTAGCGAGGGACTCTAAGTGAAACTGTGCACCATGGTCCACCGGAAATAAGGAGGAATGGTCCTCCGGAAATTTAGGGGGTTTGGTGTCAGGCCCTGCAAGCCAGCCAATAAAAAACTCACGCAACGAATAATCAACAAGAGAGTACAGACCGGAACCATCGGCGAAGACCACTGCGACGAAAAGGGACTAGCGATTGGAAACTCGGTTCGTGGAACTGCAAATCTCTCAACTTCATCGGGAGCACACGCATACTCGCCGATGTGCTCAAGGACCGTGGATTCGGCATCGTAGCGCTGCAGGAGGTTTGTTGGAAGGGATCAATGGTGCGAACGTTTAGAGGTAATCATACCATCTACCAGAGCTGCGGCAACACACATGAGCTGGGAACAGCTTTCATAGTGATGGGCGATATGCAAAGGCGCGTGATCGGGTGGTGGCCGATCAATGAAAGAATGTGCAGGTTGAGGATCAAAGGCCGGTTCTTCAACTTCAGCATAATCAACGTCCATAGCCCACACTCCGGAAGCACTGATGATGATAAGGACGCATTCTACGCGCAGCTGGAACGTGAGTACGACAGCTGCCCAAACCACGACGTCAAAATCATCATAGGAGATTTGAACGCTCAGGTTGGCCAAGAGGAGGAGTTTAGACCGACTATTGGAAAGTTCAGCGCTCACCGGCTGACGAACGAAAACGGCCTACGACTAATTGATCTCGCCGCCTCCAAGAATATGGCCATTCGCAGCACCTACTTCCAACACAGCCTCCCGTATCGGTACACCTGGAGATCACCACTGCAGACAGAATCACAAATCGACCACGTTCTGATTGATGGACGGCACTTCTCCGACATTATCGTGAACATATCGACATATCGTGGCGCTAACATCGACTCTGACCACTATCTGGTGATGGTTAAACTGCGCCCAAAACTATCCGTCATCAACAATGTTCGGTACCGACGACCGCCGCGGTACGACCTAGAGCGACTGAAGCAACCTGATCGCCACTGCATACGCGCAGCATCTCGAGGCAGCGTTGCCGGAAGAGGGTGAGCTCGATGGGGCCCCTCTTGAGGACTGCTGGAATACAGTCAAAGCAGCCATTAACGACGCAGCGGAGAACAATGTCGGTATATGGGTCGAAGTCGACGGAACGATTGGTTCGACGAAGAGTGCAGACAGATTCTGGAGGACGCAGCGCGGGCGGTCGCGCTGCAGCAAGGTACCCGGCAGAACGTGGAACGTTATAGACGGAAGCGGAGACAGCAGACCCGCCTTTTTCAGGAGAAGATACGCAACATTCTGCTAATTCAGGAGAAATCTCGCATCACATAAACATCGATACGTTTTCAAGGAAATTCAGAAAAACTGGATATTTTAAAAATATTTTTTCAATTGACAGGAAATCTGGTTGTTGAACTGATCTTTCACATGCACTCATACTAACTTTCTGTCGATCGTCGGCTATAGAACTTAATTAACTTCAAAAAGACAGAAATCTTCATTTTATAGAGGGCTTTTGATCAACTTGATTCAAACTGACCTCGTCCCAAATTCCCGTTTTCAGTGTTTGCATTAAATTTTTACATCTGATTTTACAGCGAATCAGCGAAAGCCCTGCTAAAAAGTTGCAGCATGAATCAAAATCTCAACCAGTCAATCACAACTGTATTTTGGTGCGAAATGGTAAAACTAGAGTAATCAAAATTTACAGTTTATGCTCCATTTGTATAATCTAATAATTTATAATATCTCAAAACTACTAATTAGCTGTTATGTTTGCAATCAGAGCATAAAATATTCACTTTTACGAAGCACATTCACTCCGACTTTTAACATTCGTGTTTTGATTATTCAAAACATAGAATGACTTACTCCGTTTACTTCTTCATACATTCATTCAATTGATTACCACTGAGTATGGTAACTGCGCGCGAAAAAAACAAAATTAGCCTTGATTATATTGACACTTGATGCTAAAAATGCCCCTCAATTGAACGTCGGGATTAGATCTATGCGTGTATTTATTTAAATCATGAAAAATGTGTTCAGTTTTACGATTATTTAATAATTTGTGATATTCAAATAAATACTCACTGACCCATATTCATTCTGAAAATTGACGGTGCAGAGCCGAATATGAATATGTTTAGAAGTGAAGTGACAAAGAAGGCCGATGGGCTTCAAAAAAAATAATCGCCTTTCGCCTCTAATGCTATCATGAACATGTACGTCCAAGTTTGGAAGATGATATTAGCATTTCCATATCGTAGTAAAAGAACTCAAAGGAAGAAAAATATGATAAGATGTGAAACTGAAACAATGGAAAAAATAAGGCTTCAGTAGTCCATGCTGCATCTACGGGTCCTTGGCCATAGTTGGTAGGAGTAGAATGCGAATCATTTAGATCACGATGAAAAGTTATTGAACAGAGTCCGGAATTTGGACCTAATTGAGCTTCAGTAAAGACTGGCTAATCGTAGTACTTTAGGGACTGCTGCTATCTGATCTTCACTCTCATTTTCATCATTGGCAACAATCTGTTACTCGTCCTAGACATTTCGATCAGCCAGCAATTGTCCACTCTATAAGTGTATGAACTTCGTAATAAATATTGATTATCATTATCGTAATGAATATTGAATTATCTATAATAGACGAGCTCGGTGGTCTAGTGGCTACCGCTTCTGCCTTATAAGCAGGAGGTCGTGGGTTCAATTCCAGGCTCGTCCCTTTCCTTCTTTGTATTTCTATTCTAGTTCTTTCTGTGTTTCACGTTCTACCGAAACGATTCCTACTGTTATAACCTTCCACACTAACAATTCCAAAAAACTCCCGTGGCACCTATGAGAGGTCGTAGAGTTCTCTGCATCTTTCTTAAGTAGGTGTCCAACTAACCATCCTTATCCTTCCTCAGCATTCGCAAGGACGTGGCCAGGACAGATCTCGACTATTGGAGAGTGCATTGCTTCCATCTAAGAGATAGTGGTTAGTCCCAAATCAATATCTGTGGTAACGGATGAAAGTGATGCTACTCTCATACAATAGTCTTGGCTTGTACCACCTACGAATTTGTGCGAATTGCTCAATGCTAATGCTAAATATTGAATTATCTGCAATAAAATAAATATTAGAAAATATGAAAAACTGTTTTGTTAAAGCCATGTTTTCCTATATGAGGTACACTGGGGGAAGTGGAAAAAGGGGGTAAGTGTAAAAATCGACTCGAAAAATTGGAATTGTACATACTTTACAGTTTTTACCACATCATAACATTATGCAAGAATATACCGTGGATAATCAAAATTCGGACACACTCAAACTTCGGACGCTTCAATTCGTATGGGAAATTTTCTGAAATATTTCATCGAAATGTTTCGTCCAGCTGGATCGGAAAGACTAATAGTTTTCGCTTGTTTTAGTATAGTTACATTTTATTAAGACATGTCAAAACAATGCGACGAAATGATTAAAAGACAGCCTGAACTGTGCAGTGTAAATTGCTTACAATTATTCTTCCCATTACTGTGTAATCAGGTGTCCGAAGTTTGAATCTTTGTGTCCGAAATTTGAATCCAACCCCGCCGGTGTCCGAGTTTTGAATCAAACAGAAGCCGGACATTTTCATAAATTGCAAACATTCTTCGCAAAATCTTGCACATATCAAATACGTAGTTCAAAGATGAATACTTTATTTAGTGATTGCAATGGTGATTTAAACGGTGTGATTTAAAATGTGAGTTAACAGGATGATTGTATTTCAGAAAGTGCTTAAGCGTCCGAAGTTTGAGTTTGCACGGTACTTTGATGCTCACACTAATGCTATGTTGAAATTTGTATTGACCGTGTTAGTCAACGCTTGAACTGTAATTTTAGGTTTCATGAAAAGTTGATTTTTGCATTCATAAAATCAATTCTTATTTGCACCAATTGTTCTTTTTCGAGGGAATTTATATCACAGGTGACCATTATAATACAATTCAACTAATCCCATTCAATTGGTGGTGGTTTGTACCAAGAAAGCAAATAGTTCAAAGATTTTACACTTACCCCAGGTATCAAACACTGCGGGGAAGCGAATAATGTTCTAATGACGCAATTTTTTCTTCCCTCCAGGGTTTATTTCGATAGCTGTGAATCTTAATATGTTCCTTCTTTGTTTACATTGTGATTCCAGTGGTGATTGGACTCATATAAATGAGAAAATGCCTGATTAATCCACCTATCGGTAATGATGCCTTTCACATGTTTTACATATGAAAAAAATGTAAGGTACTCCGGGGCAAGTGGGACCTAAAAAACGCTAGTTCAGCAAAATTGTTAACGCATACTTAGAAAACAGGTTATTTCAGAACATTTACCACTGATACACCACTACATCCCTCAATTGTTGAATTGTAGAGGTGTTGGAGGCCATTTATTCAATTACAAAAATATTGGTAGTGCAAGAAATAAATTTACCTTCAGAACCCACTTACCCCTTGAAACGGGGCAAGTGGGACCTATTCTGTTTTCTACTGTCGAACGAAACTAATTTGAGGAATGTAGATATTCTGATCATATTATTTCTGAGTATTAGTATTTTCAGATCATGGATGGAGATTGGTTGCATATCGGACTTTATTTTTGCAACAAGAAAGGGATAAATCTTAGCAGAAATGAAAACAAGACAACAGCCGATTTGCTGTTTATTTGACTGTCTGGTTCTTCATTAGCTTACTTTTGTACCAAATGTTTTAGGTGGCAAGGATAAGCAAATCTTCATTCACTTTTCGTATGAATAAATATTTCTCTTTTTAGAGCACAAATTATTACATAAATCAAAACTTCAGAAGAAACGTTTTTATTCATCGATGCGCAGTATTTTTAATTTGTAACCGAACAAAATAGCCAATTAGCCACATTATTTATCTGAAAGTCTGATGCGAAGTTTGAAAATAACAAAAGGCAAGACAAATTCTGTTGACCTATTGTAGAATAAATAGATTTTTGCACTGTGAGCAGAAGAATATCGCATAGTTATAACCATTGCTCTTCTTCATGCGGGAGATAATTTTCAGAATGTAAATTACACATTTATAACTATACCATACTTTTTAAAAACGAAATCAAACTGTATCTGATTCAGATCCATATGATATATGAATGACGAAGTTATTTTTCACTAGACAGCCATATAAAAACAGTTAAAATAGCTTTATCGAAAATGTTATTCAAATATGTCCCACTTGCCCCATGTATGTTAAAAGGGCAAATGAAAATGTCAGATTTTGGTTTAAATTAAAAAACTTAAGTCGTTTTCGATGTCACACAATTATTTAATTGCTCAAAATATTCTCTTTCCACATCAATGATAAATTTAGAAACGACTATTTAGTTGGAAATTCATTGAATTAAAATAAAAGTAATAGATTTTCCCGGTAGTTTAAAGTCATGATCAAGCAATAGCATTAGTATGGTGCCTCAAATGGTTTTGATTCCAAATATTTTTGTGTCGGGTGAATTCGTTTATAGTTCTGCTTCATCTTTCTAGAACATTGTTGTCATCAAAAACGTTCGTTGATTCGTCTGGAGTCATAGTACCCACTTACCCCGTATTTTCACTTGCCCCGGGGTACCTTATAAGAAAGTTAAGAATAGCACTGATAGGTAAATATATTGTATAATTCACATTAATTTGTATTCATAATAAGTTTCGCCGTTGAATGCAATTTGTTGCGAACAAAGTGATCAAGGACAAGTTCTTAAGAATAGCTGATAATTTTGTACGTGCTTCGCGCACACACATACATACATCATCTCAATTCGTTAAACTAAGTTGATTAGTTTATAACCCTGTATGTCCTATAAGCCATTTTATAAAAAGCTCAAATGACAGGAGACCTAACACTAATATTTACATTTTACAAGGAACATTTGCGAAAATGGAATGAAATGATGATGATGATGACGAATTGATGATGGTTTGCATGCAAATTTACCAAAACAAAGACCGAGCCGTTCACTCAAAATTTCGATCAGCTGATCGAATCTGTCTCGTAAAATGGCTTATTTTCCTTTGAAAAGTTCATCTTTGGGGCGAGCATAAAGACTTATAGTTCGTCGGTGCTTATAGTACACTTGGTGTTCGAGAAAGCAAAACCAGCCCTTCCCTAGCTATTACGAGAATTCTCCGAGTATCTATTCCGTTAAGGTAATGAAATTTTTCCACAAAAGATACTCAGAGCAATTATCGTATTGATTTTAGTTATATGTAACTACTCATCACTATTGAAGGTCAAGGTAACATGGGTTTTCCACTTACCCCATCCCACTAGGGTAAGTGGAAAAACAACTCCTAATTTTAAAATCTATTTCCATAAATTTCAAGCGACCAAAATGGTATGAATTACCACACGATTGGTACAGAATGGACTGTTTTTGATAGCCCACTTTGATTGAACGCATTTAAATCATTTAAACTGGTTTTACACTAATTCAAACATGCACTATCGATTTTTCCTTTTCCACTTCCCCCAGTGTACCTTACAAGTTTTATTGTTGACAAAAAATAACAAACTTTGGGCTACCATTGGTAACGAACAATAATGCTGTCCAATGAGCAGCTCGAAGTAGCTCGAAGTTGTTCCCGTCCTGCTCGTTCTTTTTGTCAACAAACGGGCATGAGCGTGACAGGAACAACTTCGAGCTACTTCGAGCTGCTCATTGGACAGCACTAATATCATCGCTTGCTTAGACGAAAATTTCAGTTCAGTGTCGGGAAACAGTTAATGTCAAAAACTTTATGGCATCCGCCATTATGGCAAAAATGGAAAGCTGGATACCGTCACCTTGACTAGTCTAGATGTAACTATTAGACTTGGAAATGCAGAAAAAAACTTGTTTCTTACATCCAATTAGAATTCCGTCTTGTGCGTTCCTATCACATCCCAACAAACAATCTAGCTTTTTAGCTGAAGTAGCTTCTTTTTGGCTAACAGCATTCAATGTTTGTTGGGATTGGCCACTCGTTATTATTATCAAACTAGCCAGGATTCACATCGAGTTACAGTACATCGAGTAAGGCAAAGTGCACTGTATGTACCTCAAGTAGGTATGGTACCTCATTGAGGTATTTTCAGAAATTTAGATGGCCATTACAAACACATCATACTTGTCGAATAACTTAACTAAGCCAAGGTATTTATTTGGTATTCACATCTCAGGTATTCATTATCTCTCGAATACCTGATGTGGTTGTTATCATCAATGACTACTATTTTAGTATCATTATGATAGAATTCATCATTCATTTGTTTACGTAGTATATTCTTGAGATATTATTATACCTACGTTAAATGTGGTAAATTCTATACAATATTGTATGGTAAAGAGCATTGACTAACTCCCTGGTCATTATTAGAAATGGTTTAGAAGAAAAATGTTGGTGGTTGTTAGGACGAACTGTACAAAACGACAATTTTCACGGACGTTCCAGATTTGCGGATATGCCGTCTGGTAGGACGAACTAAGGACGAACTATATAAAATGACCATTTTACGGACGCTCCGAATTATCCGGAAGGTCATCTGGTAGCCACCTACGGTCATAGGTGAGTGAGAGCTACGAATTAACTCAAAGGTGATTGTCAGAAATAGTATAAATAAAAATGCGTTGCTCTAGGACAAACTTTCCAAATGACAATTTTACGGACGTTCCGGATTATACGGAAGGCCGCTGGTGGCCATCTGCGGATATAGCTAAGTAAGAACTGTGAAAAATCTCCAAAATCATCGTCACAAATGGCTTAGAAAACATTGTGCTGATCTAGGATAAACTTCTCTGAATGAGTGAATGACCATTTTACGGACGAACCGGATTACCGATTACAAACATACAAATATGAACAGTTTACAACACATTCAACAACTCATATGTGAATATGTACGTTATGTGGAAGATATTGATTTGAAAAATGTATTGGAGGTAACCACTTTCCCTTCGATGGGACTCGAACCCATGACCCTACAGTACGCTAGACTGGTGCTTTAACCAACTAAGCTACGAAGGACCTCCGTCGGCCTTCGCAACCTAGCGGCTACTGAACGAGCTCGAGATTCCCAAATTGGACGCATAGTCAAATCACTCGCAATCCATTTATCAAGCCAATACTTCCACATGTGTATTGTACACGTCCACATTAGAGGAGCGTGAGTATTTAGAATGTCTGGCGGCTATAGACGAATCCAAGTAAAAATAAGAAGAAGACACACGACGGTGTTAACTTTGACAGATCCTACAGCACAGCATAGGAAGATCATTTTAAAATGCTTATTATAAATTCTAGATAAAATGTAATTAAAATCTGATTGATGTATGATACGGAAAAAGTTCCGAACTGTATGATAGATACATTTATGGAAAATATTCAAAAAATTGAGATAAGCTTTCAGATACGTAATTCAGAACTTTTTCCGTACCGTACATAAATCAGATTTTAATTACAATTTGTCTAGAATTTATTATAAGCATTTTAAAATGATCTTCCTATGCTGTGCTGTAGGATCTGTCAAAGTTAACACCGTCGTGTGTCTTCTTCTTATTTTTACTTGGATTCGTCTATACACATTCTTCATCAGCAACGGTACTGATCAAGTGAGGTTGTGTAAGCTATTTGCCAGTCGGTCGTCAAGCTCAGACCCGACCGCATTGCGTAGGCAAGAGCACGCAACTCAAGTTCAGTTCAATCAAAGGTAATTGCCTATTTCCGGGGATTAAACCACCCGACTTGGACGTTAATTTACAATGTTATGAAAACTCATATGTGAATATGTACGTTATGTGGAAGATATTGATTGTATTATTGAAAGTATTGGCTTGATAAATGGATTGCGAGTGATTTGACTATGCGACCAATTTGGGAATCTCGAGCTCGTTCAGTAGCCGCTAGGTTGCGAAGGCCGACGGAGGTCCTTCGTAGCTTAGTTGGTTAAAGCACCAGTCTAGCGTACTGTAGGGTCATGGGTTCGAGTCCCATCGAAGGGAAAGTGGTTACCTCCAATACATTTTTCAAATCAATATCTTCCACATAACGTACATATTCACATATGAGTTTTCATAACATTGTAAATTAACGTCCAGTCGGGTGGTTTAATCCCCGGAAATAGGCAATTACCTTTGATTGAACTGACATTCAACAAATTAAACTGACTGTCAGGGGTTGAATAAAAGATATTTTAGATAAAGATTGTCGCTTCGGTTCCCTTTGTTCTGCTGTCCGGAACATAATGGGTACCAAGCTGTCAAATCGTATGGATTTTCCTTCTTTGACATTTAGCTCCCCTATCCTCGCCAGCAAAAGATGTTCCAGACAGCGACGACAGCGACAATCTTTATCTAGTAACTAAAATATCTTTTGTTTGAATCCAAAGGAGAATAATAAAATCTCTCACTTATCATGTCTGTATACACTCTCGATAGGTAGCATACCGTGAGAGGCGTTTTTCAGTAGTTGTTACGATAATGAACTGATTCGGGGGGCTACAACCCATGATAAATTTCAATTGCGGGGGGCACCGGTTGTGATGATGCATTAACCAGGCATTGAAAAAAATCAGATCATGAGTAAAAATCGACTAAATTCATGCCAACTTGATGCTCTACTGCGGCCCAATCGCTGATGCTTTCTAGATCGTTAAAATTTGGCGTTCGTTGATTCAAAGCTTAAAGATCTTCATCGCTCACCAATAATGGGAGACAACTGAGCGAGGCAAACCACTTGGTAATCCAACAATGAGTGTTGTTACCACACGCTGTTATAAAAATCTTTTCAGAATTAGGAAAATTAAGTCCGCTCTAAGAATGGAACTCTGATACAATGCATGGGAGGCTTTGATACTTTCTCTCCTCCATTCCAGCTACTTGAAAGCAGAGTGAATTAAGCAGAACACCTGATGTGTTTTGGTTTTATTCTAGTAGAGCGAGCGTAACACAAATGCTCCAATCGTAGCTTCCCTGGATACCATACCAAGTTTGGCTTGGCGAACTGTGTTGCTCGTTGTTTACGCAGCAACGATCGCTCATAGTCATTGTTTGGTATCCATCTGAACAAGGCTGTTGCCCATTGCGAGATCCCGAGCAGCACAAGTCAGACAAAAATGGTTGCCGCAACTTGATTGTGACTGACTCCGGTCACATATGAGTTGCAGTATCCTATATGGAACATGTGTGCTGCTTGGGATGTGACGAGGTTTCCTTTTCCTTATAAGCCTTTGGTCCATCAGTCAGATCTCGCAAATGTATTTGATTAGCGTATTGCATTTGGTCTTCAACAGCCAAGTCGTTGTATTCATATAGCTCTCTTTGGTGTAGGATTCAGATCCTATTTGGAATAAACCGTAACATTTTCCGGAAGGCCGCCTGGGGGCAAAATACAATAAAAGGGTGAGTGAGAACTGCGATTTAATTCCAAGGTTATTGTCAGAAAAGATATAGAAAATCGCGCCACTCTAGGATGAATTGCTATATTTATTATTATTATTTATTCACACTAAGGCCGAAGTGGCCTGTGCGGTATATAAGAGTCTTCTCCATTCGGCTCGGTCAATGTTTACACGTCGCCAACCACGCAGTCTACGGAGGGTCCGCAAGTCATCTTCCACCTGATCGATCCACCTTGCCCGCTGCGCACCTCGCCTTCTTGTACCTTCTTCTTATCGCCCTTTTTGTAGATGGGACACACGACACCTTCCATCCACTCCTGCGACAGAACCTCATCCTCCCAAACCTTGATAATCACCCAGTGCAGCGCTCTAGCCAGTGCCTCACCACCGTGTTTAAACAGCTCTCCTGGAAGTTGGTCAACTCCAGGGGCTTGGTTGTTTTTCAGCCGGCCGATCTCCTCCTGGATTTCCTGGAGATTCGGAGCCGGAAGTCGCATGTCCTGCGCGCGTGCTCATAGGTTCATTACCATATCGTCACCATTGTCTGCCATATCGCCATTCAGGTGCTCTTCGTAGTGCTGCCGCCACCTTTGGATCACCTCACGCTCGTTTGTAAGAAGGTTCCCGTTTATGTCCCTACACATATCGGGCTGTGGCACGTGGCCCTTACGTGAACGGTTCAACTTCTCATAGAACTTTCATGCGTTATTAGCGCGGTACAGTTCCTCCGTCTCTTCACGGTCTCGATCTTCCTGCTGGCGCTTTTTCCTCCGGAAAATCGAGTTTTGTCTGTTCCGCGCCCGTTTGTATCGTGCCTCGTTCGCCCTCGTGCGGTGTTACAGCAATCTCGCCCATGCTGCATTCTTCTCCTCAACTAACTGCTCACATTCGCCGTCATACCAGTCGTTTCCCTGATCCGGAGCCACCGTGTCTAGTGCATCGGTTGCTGTGCTCCCAATGGCGAATCCAATATCTCTCCAGCCATCTTCAAGAGATGCTGCGCCTAGCTGCTCTTCCGTTGGGAGTGCCACTTCCAGCTGCTGCGCGTGGTCTTGGGCTAGTCTACCGTCTTGTAGCCGCCCTATGTTTAGCCGCGGCGGACGACTTCGTCGAGAGTTTTGAGCGCAGACATACTGCAACGAGGTAGTGGTCGGATTCAGTATTCGCACTGCGGTAAGTGCGTACGTTCGTGATGTCGGAGAAGAATTTACCGTCGATTAGAACGTGGTCGATTTGGTTTTCCGTTACTTGATTAGGTGATTTCCATGTGGCCTTGTGGATATTTTTGCGGGGAAAGAAGGTGCTTCGGACTACCATTCCGCGGGAGGCTGCAAAGTTTTGTGCATCGTTGGCCGTTCTCGTTCGATACGGTATGCAGACTATCCGGTCCGATGACCGGTCTATACATTTCCTCCCTTCCTACCTGAGCGTTCATGTCACCGATGACGATTTTGACGTCCCGCAGTGGGCATCCATCGTATGTCTGCTCCAGCTGCGCATAGAACGCTTCTTTCTCGTCGTCGGATCTCCCTTCGTGTGGCAGTGCACGTTGATGATGCTATAGTTGAAGAAACGGCCTTTAATTCTCAGCTTGCACATCCTTTCGTTGATTGGCTGCTACCCAATCACGCGTTGGCTCATCTTTCCCAGCACTATGAGGCCGGTTCCCAGCTCGTTGGTGGTGCCACAGCTTTGGTAGAAGGTAGCCGCTCGATGCCCGCTTTTCCACACTTTCTGTCCTGTCCAGCAGATTTCCTGCAGCGCTACGACATCGAAGTTGCGGGATGTAATTCATCGTAGATTATCCTGTCGCAACCTGCGAAGCCTAGCGACTTGCAGTTCCATGTTCCAAGCTTCCAATCGTTATCCTTTATTTGTCGCCTAGGTCGTTGCCGATTGTATCGAGTCGTATTATCTTCTATGTCGTTCGTAATAGCTGTTTTTAAAGGCGGCTTATTGGGCCTGCGCAAACCTCCTGTCTCGTCGGAGGGCCGTCGTGTCAGGGCTGTTTAGCGTCCCACCTAACACCAGGACTTGGGCTTGTGCGCTTTGAGCGGCACACGGTCGCTTTGGCGGAGTCTACTTGCGGATTCATGCAGCTTTTTATAGAGGTTCAACAGGGCCCACTGTCAAACCCCACCACATCCTAGGCAGGCGCCACAACTCGCAGATGGCCTGGAGAGGGATCGTCAAGCCCTTGGACATAGTGCCTGCCGCCCCCTGCGGCCCATTGATATAGGATTTTTTTTTTCATCGTTTCGGTGTATTCGGGAGTCTGTCAAGTTCATATCACTATGATGTTGAATCACGATTTGTTTATCGTGAATAGTGTCATTATCAGTGTCAGCAAATGTACTTCGATGTTATCGCCCCGAATTATGATAATAGCAAATTTGTATTTAATCATAGCTCCGTAATAAGAATACTTTTATTTTTCAAAATAAGTTAGGTCTTAGCGAAATTGAACTGAAATTTTGCTGAATTACAACCTCCAGAAAATACGTTGACCATCAACAATTGATTTAGTTCAGAAAATCATTCGAATTCTTTTCAAAAACGCAGACAGTTTCTGTTCAGAACCTTCAAACGGATTCTGTTCAGAATCTCAAACAGAATTCTAAACGGACTCTTCGAAATTTCAAACGAATTCCGAAAAGATTCTGTTGCGTATCTCAACCGGAGTTCTGTTCAGAATCACAAACAAGTTCTGTTTAAAATTCCGAAAGGATTATTTTCAAATCTTGAACGGCTTGTGTTTAGAATCCCAAACGAATTATGTTTCGAATTCCAGACGGATTCTGTTTAGAATCTCGAACGAATTTTGCTCAGAATCGTATGATAATTTAAGAGAAATCGCTTAGAATATTTTCTGCCAACTTTGCCGAAAAAATGCTATGGCGAAAAAACAATTTCTCGTGTCTAATCCGCTACTGAAAAACGGTACTATTTGACTTTCAATTACGGCAATAAAATCTGTAGAATAAAATGTCTTTATAAAAATAAATATGAAAAATATTCACAGGAAGATTTCGTTCAAATATAAAATATTCTGTTATATGCGACATGAACTGAAAAACCAATGTTGTTTATATACGGCGGCCCGCTTCAACAGCTCAAAACTGCTGTGCGGCCCTTGATAGTAAGCATGCTGGGAGCCACTGGACTAGATTTACTTTTGGATATTTTGGGTACTGACAAACTAAAATATTCTATTGAGGCATCAAATAAACCAAAGATGCAGCAACTCGGGTAAGGAATCATATTTTTTGTCGATTACATATTTGTTCAGACTCACAAGTGCAGTTCCGTAATAATTCAGAACTTTATTAGCAACATGCGCCATAAAACCCTTTGCACATAGCCTTTAACAACGGAAAGCATCTAATCAATGTCGGAAACAAGAAAATTCCAAAGCATATCTGTATTCGCAAAATTATTGCAACCCGCCCAACACAGTCTTGTCATCACCATGTGCTAATGATCGCCATCATGACAACTCTAGCAAAAACTTGTTTCCGACTTGCGATCTATTTATCATACCTCTCCTCCTTAACAGATCGTAACACGAATCGAATAACCAATCCCCTCGGGGTAATTGATTACATTTCGGAACTTCGCCTCTTCAATTAACGCATGCGTGTAATGACGAAAGAAAGCTTGTTAAGAGCCCCGATCGGACTGTAATTTATGTATCGCCAAGCAGCTCGTGTTTGCAAATTAGACCTCCCGACGACGAAACCCTCCTTCGGCGCTTCTCGGACTTACCCAATCTCCTGTGGTCCATGGGTTGTACCGCCTCAACGTTGCCTCTGTTGCTTCTGTGGTACTGCGATACGATGCTGGCCTGCAAAGAAGGCGACGATGGCGACGACGACGTCGATAGGGGCGCCACTATTTTGCGCAACCAATGACCGCCGCCGCTCTGATGATCACCTCCTCCATCTCCACCGTCGAATCCCCCTCCGGTTAAAACATTCATCGCAGACGCAAGATTTTTCCGTTTTCTTTCAAAACGGTGCACTGAAACTCTCACTATCACTCTTCTACACTAAGGTAGCGACTAATTATCACACTTTGGTGGCGTACGGCCGATCACGCCTTACACAACTTTTCTTTATTACTGATGATTAACTTCTTTCGCGATCAATTGATTGGGTATCGGCACTTTTTTAACTAGAGATCACTTTTAATCAACTCACTATCACGTTAATTAGAGCTTGCCTGATTGGAATGGCGATTTCTATGCTGATCGCTTCTGAGAAATTGAAACTGTGTTGAAATCCTTATCCGCGTAAAGCGATCATTTCGGAACCACAATCGAAAATTACTCACATGACACATATGAGCATTTCTCACCACCGAACGAAATCAGTTTAAGACCCCCGAAAGCTCAACCGTAGAAAAGTCCACGCGGCGGCAATTGCGAAACCAAGAAAAAACTGTCCGCGATCGAGTTCATCCGGGACAATCGAACAACAACGCACCACACACCGGAATGGGGCCGTATCGAGGCCGAAATTGGACGAACCAGAAGGCAGCAGCAGCAGCGCAAGCACCTCAGAAACAATAAAAACAATACCCGTGAGCACGTCCGCGAAACTGACCGGTGGAGCAGTTGGTAGGCTGGGAGCGGAATCGATCGAGATCGAGATCAAGATCGGGTTGATGCAGAAGATTAACCTCGCGCGGCCCTGGCCCCAGCCACAGCGCCGTTCATGTATTTGAATATAATTATTAATTGAAATATTAATAGTTTTTACGCCGCTCAATCGAAACATACCCACGCTCACACAGACATGCATGCCAGCGGATGGTGCTTTACATAAATTCGATCTAATCTTGTTCGGAAGTCGAGTGGGAATATGCTCGAACATCTAATATGGGGGGTGGTGTGAGGAAAGCCCCTCCGTTTTTTCTTCCTTCCTGTTTTCCGGTTTCAATTTGCACCGCGGCGTATCGAAAAAATAATCAAGTATTACTCCATCACACACAATATCCATTGATCGATCAATTTGTGGGCGTCGTTATTGATCGGTTGCTGTTTATTTGTTCATTTTTTGGAGATGCTCGAACATTCAAAGATACTGGATTTTTAGTTTTTAAGTTGATGTTCTATTCGACAACTGTCAGTTATTAGATAGTATTAAGTCTTTGTGGTACTCGAGTTTTGATACGCGAGTTTAGAAATCAATCTAAAATGCAACCCGAAGTAACAAAATTAATTTTATGGTGCACTTGAAGCACACTTCTAGACTTGTGCCTTAAAACCTATATAAACCAATTGTTCTACAATCTTGCTTCAAGAAAGTCCTAAACTCATTATACGACAAAAGAGGCCCACGCTAGAGAAGATGTTCAAGACCATTTTAAGGTTCGCCTAAAACTAGTTAGTTTCATCAAAGTGAGCTTATGATGGCGTGTAAGACCAGCATAAAATTCTGTTAGGATTAGTAAGGATTTTGACAGTATCGGTTTTCGCCGACCAGATTCGATCTGATGTTGATACTTCTTGATGTTGAACTTCGTATTTACAAAATTGAGCAGTATCTTATAATAATGATAATTATGATGTATGTGTTGAAAATTTTAAACGACACTGCATTTTAGTCGTATAGTTCCGATAGTCATGGGTGTTTTATAGTTTTCAGAAAATCTGCTAATTAAACGCAGCAACCCATCTAGTTTTATATGGCACGACTACTTTGTCGATTATTTTCTGTGTGAAAGTTAATATTTTAGACTCTCAAAAGAAAAAAGGGTTTTGCTCTGGTTTTCTTCAACAAATGTAACAATATTCTGTCTTAGCTCTCAAATCTTCGAAAGGTCTCATTTCAAGACAAAATTTTCAAAACGACTTATCTGCTTTTGTAAACAAAGATTCAAACGACGATTCGACGAATCTGATAGCTCTCCCACGCAAACCAACACCATCAACAGGTAGCGGAATCCTTCCCATACCTATTGATGGTGTTGGTTTGCGTGGGTGAGCTATCAGATTCGTCAAATCGTCGTTTGAATCTTTGTTTGCAAAAGCAGATAAGTCGTTTTGCAAATTTTGTCTTGATTTACTTATGGCGCACACTGATGTATCTCTCCGGTCATATGAAAATGGTTACCCTCAAGAAGTTTGATGCAATCGATAATTCGCCAAAATTCCATAGTTTTATCGAAAACCACCATATGATCCAGTGAAAATCACTGTCTCTCAATCAAAGCTTGTTGGATTTACGCAGGGGTTTGATAAATTTAATTAGATTCGTAAATTCGACAAAGCTTATTTGGGCTTGAATAAAACTAAGATGTTTTATAGAAGAGTGTTTGGTGCTTTCATTATAACGTGTTGTTTACACAGTTATCGAAATCAAGTAATGAAAAGAGTTAACCGGCAAATATTTACTAAGTGAGAGACATATGTTGGAGAACTCGGATTAAAATGCGCCAGTCAAGCCCGCAGTCCACTGTTTATCATATTGACAAATATTTGTCAAGTTGATCCGGACATCTATCAGACTGATTAGAAATCGACATGGATTTCAGGCTGACTCGACAAATATTTGTCATCATGACAAACAGTGTACTGAGGGCTTCAGCTAATATGCGCCAAGGTAATTTCTGAGTTAATAGACTGATATTAGTTACAAAATTGATGGCAGCTGACGTCTAAACATTTTGTCAGATCAATAAATTGAAAATAGTTCAGCCAAAAAGCCAATTGCCTATTTTCCGGGTATTAGACCCGACTTGAGCATGAGCATGAGCATGAGCATGATGACCGTACACTTCGTAGTTGCTATTCCGTGATTGATCAGAGCAATCGTACACACTTAATTTATTTTGCCGAGGCCGGCAAAATAAATAACCGAGAATCCAACAGCCGACAGTTCGGTAGAAATCTCGGCAAAAGATCAAATTGCCGACTGGTCGTAAAATGTACGTAACCGTGCAGCTGTCAAAATTTACTGAGTCGTTCGGTAGTGCGGTGCCGAATGACTCGGTATAGTGTTTTACCGAGATTCAGTAATATAATGTTTTTGATATCCATATTTACAATGACATAAAAAATAAAAACAATAACCAATATGAATTTACTTATAGGCATTTATTGGGTCTTATTTTATTATAAAACTATCAATCAATGTTGTATTGATTGTCTTGCTGGAGGTCACTTTTTTGTCTGTTTTATTTTATTCACAACATGGGAAGACAAAGAATACAACACAAATGGGTATAATATCGTAGCACGTGAAGATCTGAGGACTTGAGAGAGAACCGATTAAATCGATTTTTACAAATCCGGCTAACCGCGCGAATTGGTCGAAGTTTTTAGAGCATTCCGCGGTACAGATGGACAAATCTTTTGGATCTTTATACCCCTCCATTTTTCCGGCAGATCAGGCACACAGGCAAAAATTCCTCGATCTTTTGATTTTTACGGCGTTTAAAACTACAGCAAGTTTGTTTCTCCACTATGCATATCAAATGGAATTAATTCTTGAATTGAAACTGAAACGAAAAAAACATATACATTAATATTTCGAATCAAAAAAACAGTAAAATTAAATTGGATTACTTACACGAATAGGTAATATTAAATTGCAACAATGAAAACTTGTGTCCGTTTATTTTTCTATCAAACACGCGTGTGTTTTTTTATTTTTGACACAAGGGATTTGCCGAGATTCGGATCAATTCAGATTACCGATGACTGTGGCAAACTTGTTTGCCGGAATTCAGTAATCAAGTTGAAGGTCTTATTTTCCACCGAAATTTCAGTAAAAATATGCTTTACCGACCACGTTCGTCATTTTATATTACCGAGAATAATTCTGGCGATTAAGTGTGAAATTGCACAAGGAACCAGTGGATTGGGCATGGGATTTACTTCCCAATCTCAATGTGCACAGGGCGAGATGATCAATAACGGTCCTGGCCACGTCCTTACGGTCTATCGAGGAGGGGAAGGAATATTAATTTGATAATCGTTGCTTCTAGAGACCGACTATACCTCAGCATATCTACGTTTGTCACAGGAAGGATTTTTGTTAGTAAGGATGGGTAGGGAAAACAGTTACATAGGTCTGAATTCACTTTGGTATGTGATACGATCAATGCAACTCCACACATATATAAACACTATCTAATACAATATACCCCCGCTGGTCCGATAAATGTATGGCCGGACTATCGAGGTTCCTCTCGTTAATCCGACCGTCAAATCTATACAAAAAAACCAAAACAAAATCACAGCAAAAATCTGAAAACTGACAGTATAATGTGTTCAAACAAGTGTTGATACTTTTTAATCCGGAAAATTCCGAATCAGCGAGATCCGGACTAACGAGTCGTCGGATTAGCGAGGTCCGGACAAACGGGGGGATACTGTATGTACATAGCACACACGCCTATCAATGAATAAGAAATCCTAACATTAATGCCTTTTTTGATAAATAATAACAATGATAACAAAAAATGTCTGCTTGCTTTTCGAGGACTCCGACGGGCTATGTTATTTTGGTGCTACTATAAAACCGTAAATTTGCGTCATTGCATTTCTATCAGTAACTCACTCATACATCAGTCCTCGATTTCTAGTATACAAGCCATTATATATTCATCAGTACATAGGAAAAAAAATCTCTGGCATGCTACGGGCTGGATTTTTTAGTTCAATTTTGGTAGTCATTCTTGGCGTCATAGAATTTATTCGGCTTACTATTCAAAGGTAAATTTTCAAGTTCTCCAAGACTATACATTGCTTTTAAGATGGAGCAGATTGTGGATGGAAGTGGAAATCGTTTCTGGTTAATGAAGATTCCTGGAGATGGGGATTGCCTTTTCGGCTCAATCGTTCATCAGGTTTATGGAATATCCCCCAAGCATCATCTATTCAAGTCGTACAGTCAGCAGGCACGTTTAGCTGCTGTTGCGGAGATTCGGAATAATCTACCGTATTACTACGATCAGCTAGCTTTCCATGCTGCAGACGAGTTTGTGGAGTATTGCCCTATCGACGATAAAGTGGACATGTTTCTAAACAAGCTGGAGATTAGCGGATTCTGGGGAGGTGAAGAGTCAATTTCAGCCCTCGCTACTGTTTACCAAGTGATAATTATTGTTCATCAAGAGGGCTCTAAACTCGAGTTCCGACCTGCATATTCCGAAGTAGTTGACCTTCCCCGCCATAATATTTACTATCGAGGTTTCGCTTTGCAAGAAAACAGCCGTCCGGATTGCCTTATAGAATCAGCAAAGACTCATTATGACAGTGTGATGTGTATTCGGGAAGCAGGATCCCGGTTGGACACTGGTGGAGGTACAATTCAAGAGATACCGAGCTTCAGCTATCCAGTACAGGTATTTTTCCTTCTTTTTATCAATTTTCAACTTGATTTCACATTCAAACCATAAAACGGGGACATCTCGTACCAACCGTTCCGTTCATATTGTTAAGTGATATATAATGAATCGTTGGGAGTAACTTCGCTAAAAGGATTACTGTACACTCCTTGGGTCCTCGAAATCATGGGATGGGACACAGTTTTAGTCTAGTGCCCTGGCTTATACACTAATGGATATAAGTATTCATATGCTTATTATGAAAACATGAGGAATACTTATGTTCATCAGTGTACATATAAGCCTAGGTTCAAGCGCCATTTCTCGCCCTCTGAAACGAAAGAAAGAACACAAGCGAAAATCGAGCAATACAATGAATGTAATCCGCGAGTACGGCTTCGCACTGCCGGCGCCCCCATGAGTCGCAGTTGAGCGCTGATAGTTACTATCAACTCCCCCAAAGCTAACATGTTGTGCATCCTCGAGTACGGCTTCGCATTGCCGGCACCCATATGGGTCTTGATTCTGCATTGAAAGTATTCTATTGTTCACCTAAAATCGCATTCCAACATCCCCTGAAAACATATTTTATTTTGGGATACTTGAGTCATACAGCCCTGCCGTCCTGTTTAGTCACGCTTAGTCGACAACTAAGAAGCTTTCCCTAAAGCAAAAATTTGTTTTGGTCTATTTTAGCTCATTAAAACTCAGAGTCGCCTATATAGGTCTCAGTATGATAGTTACTATCAACTGTGTGTACAAAAAATAGTAAACCAATCGGTTTTAACGGTAACGCCTTTGTTTATGAAAACCTTTGAAACCTGCAAAAGTCTACTGACTCATAGTAACATTTTGCAGTATCCCGACTTCGATAAGCCATTCGTTTTAACTACGGATGCGAGCAATTTCGCCCTAGGAGCGGTGCTATCGCAGGGACCTATCGGAGCGGATAGACCCATAGCTTACGCCTCGAGAACATTGACCAAGTCCGAAGAGAATTATTCGGCCATTGAAAAGGAATTGTTGGCCATTGTATGGGCAACTCGATACTTCCGCCTGTATCTCTTTGGTAAGAAGTTCACACTCTATACTGACCACCAGCCTTTAACATATGCCCTAAATTTAAAAACCCCAAACACAAAACTCGTAAAATGGAGACTTCAGTTATCCGAATACGATTTTGAAATAAAACACCGGCCAGGGAGACAAAACGTAGTGGCAGATGCTTTGTCTAGAATACCTGAAATAAATGTAAACGAAGAATCAAGTTCAATTCATTCGGCAGATACTGACGTGTCAGAATTCATTGAATGCACCGAACGTCCCATTAACTTCTTTCGCAATCAGATTATTTTGAAAATCGGCGCTGAAGATTCTGAAACCTACGAGGAAATCTTTCCGAGAGTTCATAGACGAATCATTACCAAACTAAATTTTGGAGTTCCATTAATGATTCGAATCTTCCGGGAATGCATGGACCCATCAAAACAAAATTGCATACTTTGCCCCGAAAGCTTGATTCCAACTATCCAAATTGTCTATAAAAATTACTTTAGTAGACATAAAATCTTCAAGATCAAGATATCGCAGAAAATGTTAACAGATGTAACTAATATTCAAGAGCAAGATTCGCTCATAGAACAAACCCATGAAACCTCACATCGAGGCATCAAAGAAAATTACGCCGAAATGATTAGACGTTATTATTTCCCTAACCTTAAGACTAAGATTAGGAAATTTATTATCTTATGCCAAATTTGCAATAAGGCCAAGTACGAGAGGAAACCGTATAAGATAAAACATGGCGAAACTCCCATCCCTAAAAAACCATTGGATATCATCCATATCGATGTTTTCATTTCGCAACCCTACTTATTTTTGTCGGTAGTCGACAAATTAACTTGATTTGGAGGCCTCATCCCCATAAAATCTAGAGCTATTCCGGATATCAGAAAAGCTATACTGAAATACTTTGCCTTGTATGGAACTCCTCAGCTAATAGTTTCAGATAACGAACCGGCTATAAAGTCCATTGAACTAAGAGGCATACTCGCAGATTTGAACGTCCAACAATATTTTACTCCCGTTGATCGTAGTGAAACCAATGGCATCGTAGAACGCTTCCATTCTACAATAGCCGAAATATTTAAATGTAATAAACATAGGTACCCGAATGTCACTGTCAAAGAAATGTTCCTTATTTCCTGTACTCTTTACAACAATAGCATACATTCAGCTACCAACATGAAACCACGAGAGATATTCTACGGGATAAAGACGACGAAGAAAGGCCATTGGATCGTGAGAGAATGTTAGAAGCTCGGAATAAAATCTATGACGAAGCTGTGCACCAAATCTCACAAATCCAACGTAACCAAAATGCTCAAAGAAACCAAATTCGAGAAAACCCCCACCTCTGGATGTAGGTCAACTGGCGTTCACCAAACGACACGGAGTAAAAAACAAGATACAGGATAACTTCACCCCGTCGTAGTCGCCGAGGACGGGCAACAGACGTTCCTTGATGAAAATCAAAGGAAGTTACATAAAGAAGCCCTTCGTCGAATCAGAGAATAGGAATACTTCAAGTGAAAGGCTAACTATATACAATACTGTAAGAATATTCCTTTACGCAGAACGTACTGCTTGGACATATCCCAGCACTTGCTCAACTTTTCCAAGCTTAATTACAAATCGCAATAACTCCTAAACCAGATAGTCGACCTGCTAGCACTAATCCAATTAAACCCTATCACTATACAAATTCCATTCTAAATAATCCATCTTTGCTTTAAGCTATCGTACTAAACCAGAATAAATTTAGTTATTTTCACTAATAAAAGTTTTCTAATTTTAGGACAACATTATGACGGCTACCACGCTCATCATTTTCGCCGTGATCATCTCTTCATCTACAGCAAGATCCTCCCTAGCATCCAAATAACCGATCTCCAACGAAATCCTGGTTTATTAACACTAGACATTGGGAAAACCTTTGTAAAAATTGGGAAGCATCAACTTTACCACACCATTGACTTGACCCGATACGAACCAATTCCTGCAAAGCTCGAAATTATCCTTCAAGGAATCAAAAGTTTTGAAAATTATACAGATATAACCAAAATGCTTGAGTCAAAATTTAGCAATACTCAAACTCTGTTTCACAACCTAATGCCAAGACATAGAAACAGACTAGGATTGTTCAATTTTCTCGGTTCTACTCTAAAATTTTAGGCAATCTGGACGATAATGATCTAATAAAAATTTCGGAGAATATCAGAAAGTTAGAGTCCAATAACGAAATTTTGATAAACGAAAATAACGAACAAGTCCAAATCAATAGCCAACTTCAAGATAGGATGAATAGAATTATCAGACAGTTAGAAAAGGACCATGATCAAATCAAACGAAGTCTAATAGATTCACGAACTAGTTCAGGTGTAGCGAAAAATTTGATAATTCTACAAGACATTCTAAAACCAATATTTTAATTGATAATGTAAATGATCACTTTAGAACCATTATTGAAATAGTACAGCTAGCCAAATTAAGAGTTATTCCCAAAGCTATTTTTACTCCTTATGTATTCAAAATTATAATACAACAATTTGAAACCCAAAAGCTTAACGTAGAAACCGTAGATCAAATGTACGAATTCCTTGAAATAAGCAGCTTCCATAATGAAACTAAGATTATTTTTGTAATTGAAATTCCCTCGCTCGAAACTCTTGCCTATAAAACTCTCTTACTAGAACCTTTGATAATTAAAGATAGGACGCTGAAGGTACCGGCAACCATAGCAATCATCAACGATTTCAATCTCTACTTCATCAACAAACCCTGCCAGGAAATAGGACGCAACCACATCTGTAGCTTGGAAAACCTTCAAAACTCGACAAACGATGGCTGTTTCTCAATGCTTCTCAACGGAAAACCAGCAAACTGCTCATTTAAGGAAGTAAGCCAAGTATCGGTGGTAAAACCATTAACCCCAAATCATTTGGTCGTCAAGCAAATCAAAAACCAAGAGATCATTACTTCTTGTGGAATACATAACAGAACTCTAACTGGCACATTTGTAATAGAATACCATAACTGTACTATCTATATCGATGGGTTGGAATTCACCAACAAAGAACGGTATAAAACAGGTCAGTTATCAATCGTTCCACTGGACGGTTTGGACATCCAAATTAAAGACCTAGAGCCTGAGATGAGTTTCGAAAATCCACATCAACAATAGACATCATCTGGAATCTCTAAGACAAACCACGAATTCTGTCGTACTAACGTCAATGTCTTTATCAGGCGTCAGCCTGCTTGCCATTATAATCGCCATTTTATTTTATATGAGCAGAAAAATTTTCCATGAGAAGCAACGTGCCAAACCAACCGGAAACGAGGACGTTTCGGACTTCAAGGAGGGCCAGTTACGGACGTAAATGCAACCAGAGTCAAGTTGCTGGAACGGCAACTGTTAGCGTCCAACTCTAAGCTAGCCACATTGGACCGGACGTAACTGGAGACCAACACCTTGCACATTCCGCCCCGGTGTTATTGGAGCCGCGACCGACGCCCATGATTGATGGTTCTTGCCAGTATCAGCATAAAGTATTCCCCAGCTAGGTTCCATAATAATTAGTTAACAATAAAATTCATTCGTATTTCTTCACTCGAGCAGACAGGTCGATTGTTTAGTTTTTTTTAAAAACGTATCTCGAACGACCAAAAACATAAGTCATGTACTGTCACAAAATCTTAGACCCCCTCCCCCTAAAACCTGTGACATCATTTTTGAACGACCCCAAAACGCTTATTAGACCGGTAGTTCTCTACGGACACAAGACCTGGACGATGCTCGTGGGGGACCAACGCGCACTGGGAGTTTTCGAAAGCGCTGCGTACCATCTATGGTGGGGTGCAGATGGCGGACGGTACGTGGAGGAGGCGAATGAACCACGAGTTGCATCAGCTGTTGGGAAAATCATCCAACGTTCACTTCGCGAAAATCGGACGACTGCGGTGGGCCGGGAACGTAGCCAGAATGTCGGACAGTAATCCGGTAAAAATGGTTCTCGACAACGATCCGACGGGCAAAAGAAGGCGAGGTGCGCAGCGGACAAGGTGGATCGATCAGATGGAGGACGATTTGCGGACCCTCCACATATTGCGTGGTTGGCGACGTGCAGCCATGGACCGAGCTGAATGGAGAAGACTCTTATGTGCAGCACAGGCCTCTCCGGCCTTGGTCTGTGCGAATTGAATTGAATTGAGTTTTTTTTTTGAAAAAAATATTTTAAAAGAATGTGGAAAACCGCTTGTTTATAGGCACAGTTAAATATAAATAATTTTCAGTAATTTATTACAAAATCTGAGTGAAACTCGACTGAAACGTAAATAACAAACCTTGATCATGAAGTCCGTGCCATTTTTTCGATTAGATGCTTTTAAGCTTATGATCGTAGGAAGCATGTCCTATCAGCAAAATATAAAAGTCATTGCAGTGAAAAACATGGATCTCAGGGGCCTCATTGCGCATCTCCTTTCAACAGCTCGTTCGGATGAAAATTTGCATGGTTTGCTCGTTTCGATTCGAGGTGTGCAGCGCCACCCCTGTATAGTCTACCCTCAATCTCATCCGAGATCCGTCCTTGCGAATGCTGAGGAAGGGGAAGGACGGTTAGTTGGACACCTACTTAAGAAAGATGCAGAGAACTCTACGACCTCTCATAGGTGCCACCGCCACGGGAGGTTTTGGGATTATGTGGAAGGTTATAACAGTAGGAATCGTTTTGGTAGAAACACAGAAATAACTTAGATAGAAATACAAAGTAGGAAATGGACGAGCCTGGAAACTCTCTGCTTATAAAGCAGAAGCGGTAGCCACTAGACCACCGAGCTCGTTTAACATATCAGTCATTATATGGTCTAAAAATCTTCATGAATAACCGATAATATTTCAATAGAATGATTTTATTCCACAATTGAGTATTTCTTTTCAAAATTAACGATGCTGGGCGATATGCACCACCCGAAAATGTTAATCAAAATATTCCAAAATGTTTACTTAAATTGTCACACTCTTCTGCAACAGATTAGTGTTAGTTAGTTGTATTAAACAAAGCTTTTGACTACGTTTTTTGCGCCTTACAAATGTTTATTGGCATCAGCCGCTTAAGATTTTAGGACACAATTTGGGTTATAAACCGAGAAAACGTGATGGCGCATTTTATACATATTTCCTCTACTGCATTCAGCCTTCGTTCGTTATAATAACTATTGTTTCAGTTTTAATTTACTATGAACAACTTTCTAATCAAAAGATCATTTTGATCTTGAGGTTTTAAACCCCTTATTATAAACCGTGAGATTGATTACCTGCTTAAAAGAAATAGAATAGATTTTCAAAACGAAAAGGTCTGAGTCATTTTCGTCTTGAAGTTCTTTTTATTTGTCGATATTTTTGACAATGAAACACGAAACTTCAGTCAAAAATGTCCATGTCAACCTTATTCAACATAACAGAATATAAGTGGTTCCAGAATTGTAAGTATTCATAGATTTGGCATGTTTCCATCATTACACAGCTCAACAAGATTTTGTCCCTAATACCAAATAATGTGTCCCTAATAGATTTTTGCTCGCTGAATCCGAATCTGACCTCAGATCAGCTCTAACACGTCGAGATTTTGAGATATACCTTAATAAATGTCGTAAAATCAATGATTTTGAGCATTTTGGAACAGCCATCGTCAACCCTATAAAAAGAATTACTAGTCAATCAAGGTCCAAAATGGATCACAAACATCTAATCTTTCGAAATGTGGTGCATTTTGAACAAGTTAAACATAATAAGTGTGATTTATCTACAATTTTAGTAAGTGAAAGTTATTTAAAAATATGTTTTATGCAAGCCTTTTTCGAAGACTTGTGTACAAGCCTGGTAATTATCTGTGAACGGTTTTGAGAGGAAAGTAAAAATAATTCAATATAATAGTTTTTCCAAGCAAAAAAATAATATGTTTTCATTGAAGTAAGTTCTATTGAATGTAAATATGATATTGTATTTCCTCTGGCGCGATAAATTCTCAATAATTGCTCAATTGATATGGTTTTTTATACTGTCAATTGAAGCTCCTTTATTATGTTCATTCGAATAAAGCAAGTACAAGAACTGTACGCAGTTCTATATAATTTGATTATTCCTGCTATTTATGATCATTCCAAAATTTGGGCGGAAAACTATCATTTAGCAAAATCAATCAACGAATCGATAGGTTGCATTCGATCGTTCTTGTGTATGATTGCATACAAGCTGAAGCGACGTTGACGGCTACGCAACAGAAACCGGAAAACGTCAACAACCTACTCGTGCGTGGGGGACTTTTTATTTGATTCGCTTTGAAAATGATGAGTGGATGTTGTAATAATCCCAATGCAATTTCTTTTAAACAATTTTTTTTTTCAACTCAGTGAAACGGGAAAAAGTTCACTAGTTTTATCAAGCTTTGTTGTGTGCTAGTAATGCGCCAGAAAAAAAAAACCTGGGCTCCGCTCCACTCGTGCGCTGTTCAACATGTTACAGTTACCCGAGTTACCCGAGCATATGGTTGGATGATCCGTCAATTCTGCACTCTGATATTTCTCTAATTTAACAAAACAACGGCATGAATGAGAAAATTTACGCTGAAGTTATAAAATGTTTAAGTTTAAACTTATTTTCCGAGTGCTGGAATGTATTTTATTAGTCAATGTGGCTTGAATGTTGTGGTAGGGGATCTAGTAGAGGATTTGAATTTGTTCAAATTGCAATCCGATCTGTTTCCTTGTTGATTAAAAGAAAGGGACTTTCTGGATCATCATGTTCGCACTATATTCTAGCACAACACAATTGCAACATGATAACAGATTACGTGTGGTTATTGGAAGTTGATCGATCGAAAAAAAAAACAACCAGAAATCGAGCAGAATAACATTTTAGGACGAGGAGAAATGTTGAGCATAAAATGAAAAAAAAAGATATTTTATTGAAAATCGAATGAAACATATATTTACAAACTGACTAGTATTTCTATACTTCATTCAACATTTTCATATCCCAGTTCCTCTGACCGCATGTTGTTGAATTTTTGGTGGCTTCGAACTGGTGGTGATGGCGTTTGCATGCAAGTTTTGAAACGGACTTGCATGGAATATTTTTAAATTAAATTCACTGAACTTAAATTCAAGTAAAACCGAATAGAAAACAATTGTAACGTGCAAATCTGATGAAAATTCATTGGATCAGATGTGCTTATACCGTTTCGGGTATTGATTGACCTAAAATTATGTTTATATACTTCATGAAAGTCCTTCGAAAAATGCCAATTTCTTCAATTTAGCGATATTAATCTAGCTATATCTCAACATTTGGACGTGTTAGAGCATATCTGAGGACAGATTCGGATTCAGCGGGCCAAAATCTACTGAAGACACATCAATTGGTTCTGAGGACCCGCAAAAGGTTAAATTTTGTTCCCCTGTGTTATATTTAGCAATCATCGTTTATTTTCCATGGATTTCAGCTTTCAGTCCCATAAAATATCGCTCACAAAGCGTTTATCTGCGAAATGTGTTCCTCCATAACTGTTCACCTGGATAAGTCAGGATGAGACGCGCATTTATCGCCCATCCCGGCAGTAATCCACAAATTAAGATTAAAGCCCATCAAGGACCCATGTCCATTTCGCTTATCCGGCCCAGACTCGGACTACAATCAAGATGTTTCCGTGGGCGACTACTGGCCACTGCTCTCACTACGCAGATGACCTGTTGTGACACCAGAAACAATCAATCATACACAAACCGATGCTAATCCGTGAAAAGGTGCCTCCCGTTTCTGGGGCTTTCGTTGTGCGTCGGTTGGTTGGTCCGAGGAAAATCGGCTTCCCATCATCGTATCGCATGTTAATGTTGCCTCTTTATGGATCATCATCATCTGACTCGGCTCTGCTGCTGGAAGCACCCTCCACATCTCGAGATCATAAATGCCAAACCAGTAGTAGTGGTAAGTGTCATCCGAATGATTGATTAGGTGCTAATGGAGTGCAGTCCGGCACCATTCCCCGCCCGCTGCTCTCGGATGGGGTGGTTGAGCAGCATCTGTATTTATGGCTATCGGAGAACAGTCCAACAGCAGTCGAGCTCGCACCCATCTATGTATATGCCGCCAAACTATATGACAGACCATCGGCAATGGAATTGGCATTAGGCATAGAGAAGTCAAGTGCCTTTCCTAGTCTATGGATAAATCTTGTCTCCTTTATGGCAAAGCAAGCATCAGCATGGATTTCGACTGAACATCTTCTGGGCTATGATGACGACTGATTGTGCGATGAAAACGACATAATGAACCGCACCGTGTGGCTGAAATATGGTGTGCCAGTAGTTTATAAAGAGGGCCATCTACTCTGTTTGAGCATTTTGGGATGTATCGTACCCAAGGGGGCCAAAATTCAATTTCCCTTAGTTGCAGTTTTTTTCGGGGCCGTACATAGCCTAGCAGTATGATAAGCGACTACAACGCAAAACCATTCTGAAGGTGCCTAAATTCGATTCCCAGACCGATCTGGGAAATTTTTGGATTACAAATGTGTCGTGGTTACAAATGAGCTTGCCTTTGGCATAAAAAAAACTCGCAATTAATAAAATTTGAAATTGTCTTCTGTACACTAAGCTGCAAGCGCGAGGCGACCATATCATAATGGTAAATGTAATTCCGTCAAAGAACGTCTACAGTAATTTCGTAAAGAAAGGTCCACTAAATCTAACAACCTCAGAAGGTGGTAGTAGGCTTGAAAGTGTGAAAAAAAACAAATTCTTAACCAACATTTAAATACAAATTTTTAGGTAATTATAAATCTTCTCTATATAATAAAAATGAAATGGTCTGTGTTCGTATCCGCATAACTCGAAAACGGCTCGATGGATTTTCTTCATTTCTTCAGCAAAAATGTTCGTTATCGTTTCCGACAGGTTTATATGACATTTCCTTATGCGAAAATCATGAGTAGGGTTGAGTAAATCGTGAAAAATTAAAATAAAGATTTGTATGGAAATTTCGCATGGGCAGTTCACAACGCGCATTTTCGCCTACTATGCAAGACAACGTCTGCCGGGTCGACTAGTTAATAATTATTATTTCCCGAATCATGACCATCCGCCTCGTCCACAGTGCGTTAGAACTCGATTGGTCGGTCGGATCTCGTCTAATGATAGTTATCCCGAAAAGCGAATAACACAATCAAGAAAGAACCACGTCGTTGAAATGAATGAATATTAAATGACTGCTCAATAAAATACGGTTTTGGAAACGATAAGTATACGGTTTACCGCGCGCTCGAGAAGAGACATGCGAGGTATCTATGTGTATAACTATTGAGCCTCCGTCAATGGGGAGATTCATCAATCAGACATCTCCGGGTGTATAGTTTCGGTGGAGCATCAAGAAGACGACGAGTTAATCCATTCAGAAAATGGAACGTTCGATCGTCGATTCCCTTTTGGGGAACTACAACAACGATTCTACGACGACGATGAGATGCTGTGGGGTTTTGTGAATGGAGAGCCCGAGCCGCCGCAAGGTCGGATGTTAAGCCTTTCGCATGATACGCTGACTGTTTCATTCAATATTTTTTGTAATTCAATCTGCGGAACGGAATGTCGGTTACTTGCCGACGCAATCCAGTCAGACAGTGTGAAGTTATCATTCGCTGTGCTCCAGATGAGTGAGTCTATCTGTCTATCTAACGATGCATTTGTTTTCATGTACATATATTTAATTGTGAATATTCTCATCTCTGCAAAATAGTGCTAATGATACGGGCATTGTTTCAATTTTGTTTTCATTTTGTTCATTAGGTAGGTATGACTTCAAAAATATAATAATTGAAATGCGTCGTTGCTATGTTGTATGCTACAAAATGAATACAAAATTTAACACAAGTGTTTTCATTCTATCTCCCACTCTCATGCAGCAGACATTTGTCTACATCTTTTCATTGATATGTTTAAAATTCATTCATAGCCAAAACAGAGCTTTGGAACCGTCTAAGACGAATTAAGTACTCTTCATTTTATACCACCAATTAATTTTCGATATCTTTGCAGATACGTTTTTCGACCACAACTGGTCGTCTTCAGTGCCTCGTACTTGACTCGACTTGCGTCGAAGTCGAGTCAAGTACGAGACACTGAAGACGACCACACAGTTGTGGTCGAAATACGTATCTGCAAAGATATCGAAAATTAATTGGTGGAATTAAATGGAGAGTACTTAATTCGTCTTAGACGGTTGAATACATTCCACTAAAAGAGCTAAATATATTTTTCTGAGAGCTTTGGAGATAGATTGCTCCGTGGACTTATTTCGATGAGCTGTTGTCTGAGTTAAAAAATATATTTTTAAAATAATAATACATATTAATAAATCAATTTCAAGCTAAAAAAAAACTAAGCTACTTAACAGAACCGTGTTTCGTCTTCAACAGTACGGTTGTCTTCTATGTCTCATACTGTAATAAATCAAGTCAAGTACGAGACATTTAAAACGACCTTTCTGTTTAGCTCAGAATACGTGTCAGTAAAGTTAGCAACAAAGTTAGTGAAATTTGACAGAGTAATAAGAACTCGTCTTATGACAAGATTCTATAAAAAGCTCTAAAATTAATTTCTGTCCCAAGTTTTTAGAGAATCTGTATTTCATAGTTGCAACAATTTAACCAACATCAAACTGTGCCTTTCGCCTCGCTTCAAGAGCAAAACGCTCGGATCGGCTCATCGCGTCAATAACTTCTCGACATGGAAAGGGTTGTCGTACTGTCCTAAGATTTGCCGATAAATGCACCGAGGTATACCGACAGTAGTAAAGCCTGTCCACGTTAAATTTCGGACACTTCGCTAATGTCCAATCGATCTGTCGTCATTTCATCAATTTGGGCGTATTTGAAACATGCTGAAAGCAGCACATAAATCAGACAGATTCAGCTGTCATGTAAATTGATCGTCTCAGTGGTTTGTGAAAATTTTCAAAAATCGTTCTATACGACGGCCGTCCGAAATTTAACGTGGACAGGCTTTAGGTCGATTTAGAGCGTAGCAGAGTTCATTACACATTGTTAATTGTGTTAACTCATTGTTTCATTGACGCTGAAAGTCTTAAACGACTCAAACAAAACCGTGTAAAAAATCATGGGTGTATATAAAGCGGCGTAAAGAGAGATGCCAAATCCCAAAGATTTATGAGAAATCTACCAATTAAAGTGTTACGTCTGTCTAGCTTAGCTTTTAGCTTCCCTTCGATGGACTACACATACAGTGAAAACCCCATTTTAATACACCCCATTTTTTCTGTGTTGAACTTAATCAAAGAATTAAAATACGAGAAAAGCAAAAACACATTAACAAAGTTAAAAAAAAATACACCCCATTTAATACAGTGATACTGCCTTTCTTGCATTTAGTCTAGACACCAACCTTATATTGGGCTTATATGGTTCGATGTACCATTTTCTTCATAACTTTTAAACGCAAAGGTCGATCGTTATCAAATTCAATAGTGATCAACAAGGCTTTGTTCACCATCGAATAAAACTTGTTGCGAGAAAATCGGATAAAGATTACTATACGAAAAGTTGTCTAATGTATTTCTTAGCTTTTGTGCACACACATACACACATACACACGGACAGACAGACATGGGTTCTATAAAAAGTTCGTTTTAGTTCGTAATTCCGTTACTTTTTAAGATTTTTTACGTTTTATGCTGACAACTCCTTAAAAATGTTTTTTCGTCATATCTTCATATCTTTTCATTTTCATTTCTACAGTTTTTGCATGCTTTAGAAAGTTTTAGATAATATCAAAATACGCCGTTAGGTGGCTATTGTGACTTGAAAACTTGAAAAATAAAAAATCACATGTTCAAAACAAAGACAGAAAAAGTCACTTCAACTACACTTCCAACAGACAATCACATCGCCAGTCCTTTACAAATTTGAATGTGCGAATGAATAGGTCGGCATGTGCGTTGTGCATGAACAGCAGTAAGTAGAGGTGTGCGCCACCGCGCCATGCCGCCGACAGTTTTTGGCACGCCGCCTCCGCCGACATTTTTGCATCGGCACGCCACCGTTTAAAATTTGTCGCGCCGCTGATCTATAATTTTCCACGCCGATTCAAATTTTCAGTGGAAACTACAATGGTTCTGTGCAATTTCCATATAATTTCCTGATAGATCTCTTCAACATCACGTTGAAACTCCAGAAACTTATATTTCCATGAAAAACTAAGCGTGAAAATTGTTACGCGTAACAAATTAATTGCACAAGGAAACATTATTTAATAATGTTAAAAAATGTTTATTTTCTTCAAAAAAGCATAAAAAAATACAATGTATAACAATCTATTGTAACGTGTTTTAAATCCTACCAACCAAAGATTTTTTTCAAAAAAACTATTTGTCACGCGTTACGCATTGGGGTGGGGGAAGTCCTGTAAATTGTTACAGATTGTTACGAGGGGGTGGGAGGTTCTCAAAAACATCGTTTTCCGCGTTACGTAATATTTGAACAGACCCTTAAGAGAAAATCCATAGCTCGTTTTAATGTTGTAAAATCATTGATTATGTTTACTTAATTTGATATCTTTTTGGTCGTTTTAACGATTAAAATATTAAAACGTAATAGCAGAAATATCTTACTGTGACATACAATCTAAAACTATTCCTGCTTTCGATGAGAGCAAACCGAAAACTAATTTTGATATTGGTTTCCGATAAAAAAAAAATAAGTACACAATTTAATGTCATATCATTCAATTTAGTAATTTTAATCTACAGCAATATGTGATCAAAATATATAATTAATCATGATGATTTATACATATTTGAAAACAAATTATGAATCAATTTGATGTCAAAATCAAAATATGTTTTCTATATGATCCCATTATGTTTTCAGACTTTGCTAGGATATCTAATTTGATGAAAGATTTTCAGTTTTCCAGAATATTCATTTGAAAATTATTTTCAGATTTTCCACGGCAACTGCTTTCAAGTTTCGAGAACTCTTTGGTATTACCAAGAGGAGCTCTTTGGATTCACCAAGGAAAATTGTTTGGGATTTACATGAGAATTTCTTCAGAGTTTTCACGGGAAGTTGTTCCAAATTTCTACAGAAAAATATTCGGAATATCCACGGAAAGTTCCTATTGAGTTTCTGTTGAGTATTAGGCCGATACAAATATTGAATTTATTTTATGTCATCCCCCCCCTTCAACTTTCCAAAAATATTGAGGGGGCGAAAAAAAATTTTGTTCCTGCGATTTTTTTTTAATTTTGAGCATGTGCGTCACTGTTTTTATTTTGGTACGAAATAGTCATTTATAGACCATACATTTGTCACCTAGAGTATTTCAAATGAAAATAACAGCATACATATCTATCTGCATAAATATTCTGGGTCTGGGTCATTTGGCATAAAGTCATTTGGCATAACGCCATTTGGCATAAGGTCATTTGGCATAAAGGCCATTTGGCATAATGGTCATTTGGCATAACGGACATTTGGCATAATTTTGAACTGCAAGAAAAGAGTGGGCCATTTGGCATAACGGACATTTAGCATAATTTCGAGCTGTGAAATCGAAAGGGATATTTCATGTAATGTTTAGCGTACATAAAGTAGGTCGAGGCTGTTTTCTGATAAATTTAGACTGATGGTAGACATTTTCCGGAAGAACAAAATAACAAAACGGCAGAATTACTTCCGAGAGAGGGATCACATCCATCATTATTATTATTATTATTAGTAGGGATTACATTATTATTAGTTATTATTATTATTAGTAGGGATTACATCCACCATTGCTTCAATCCGGGCATGCGCCTTAAGACCGGATCAAATCCACCATTTCCTTAATGCGGGCAAGTGCCCAACTTTAAAAACTCAAGCAACACACTGTCGTAGACGAGTTACTAAAACCAAACCAAAGTTATTGCAACCAAATCAATCTGGATTGTGCTATTCGGGGAAGAGATCACATCTACCATTGATTTATTCCCGACAAGCGCCTACTTATAAAGAAGGAGTCACATCTACCATTGTTATAATCCGGGCAGGGACTACCTTTAAAGAAGGGATCACATCCACCATTGCATTGCCACAATTCAGGCCACACATCTGCTTTTAAAGAGGATATTACATCCACCATTGTTTCAATCCGGACAAGCGCCTACTTTTAAAGAACAAATCAAATCCTCCATTGCCATAATCCGTGCAAGCGCCTATTTTTAAAGAAGGGATCACATCCACCATTGCCTCAATCCGGGCAAGCACCTTCTTTTAAAGTAGAAATCACATCCACCATTGTCATAATCCGGGCAAGCGCCTACTTTTAAAGAAGGGATCACATCCTCCATTGCCATAATCCATGCAAGCGCCTACTTTTAAAGAAGGGATCACATCCACCATGGCCTTAATCCGGGCATACGCCTACTTTTAAAGAAGGGATCACTTCCACCATTGCCTCAATCCGGGCAAGCGCCTTCTTTTAAAGAAGGAATCACATCCACCATTACCATAATCCATGCAAGCGCATACTTTTAAAGAAGGGATCACATCCACCTTGGCCTTAATCCACCATGACCTTAATCCGGGCAAGCGTCTACTTTTGAATAAGAGATCATATCCTCCATTGCCATAATCCGGGCAAGCACCTACTTTAAAGAAGGAATCACATCCACCATTATAATAATCCGGACAAGCGCCTACTTTTAAAGAAGGGATCACATCCTTCATTGCCATAATCCGGCCACAAGCCTACTTTTAAAGAGGGGATTACATCCACCACTGCTCTAATCCGGGCATGCACCTACTTTTGCATTGCATTGCAAATGCATTCTTTCCACGAGAGGATAATGTCTTTTTAATATTGTTATCGACGGGTGTTATATTTATTATTTCGGGGTGTTTCCCGCACCACTTAGTCACCATTTAGCAAACCCAAAGAAAAATTATGACAAATGTCCGTTATGCCAAATAACCCTTACTTTTGACGTTGCTTACAATTATGCCAAATGTCCGTTATGCCAAATGACCGTTATGCCAAATGGCCTTTATGCCAAATGACCTTGTGCCAAATGGCGTTATGCCAAATGACTTTATGCCAAATGGCCCGCTCTCAAATATTCTATATCTTATCAAATCACGCATATTAAGGGGACTCCTGCTTACAGATTCCGTCTAAGCTCCCTTGCAATATGTGACCTACCCATTTCCACCAATGTTCTCGAACATCTACATACTGTTATCGGTATTTGATGGCTTTTATGTTGCTCGGCACACGCTATCCAGGCACACCATACTCAACACGTTTCAAGATCGAGTGGTACATTCGGTATGGTTTCCAAATATTTCGATAACTCGCAAAGTTATCCCCAGCTCGTAGTATGTTGATCCAGATTTCGCTATCTGCTGTCAGACTGTCAAGATGTTTAAATATTCCGATTGTCCGACTACGGCAAAGTTTGCGGGGCTGTTTCCGTTGACACTCAAACACATGGTCCTGCTGACTTTGATGGTGAGACGCCGCAAAAAAGCAAACGGTCAGCCCTTTGAGCTCACTCAGCATAAATGAGCGTCGCAGTACTGAAGCCTGTCCACGTTAAATTCCAGACACCTATTACATCAGGCAATTTTTGAAAATTTTCGCAAACCACTCAGACGATCAATTTAGGTGACATTTACTGCTTTACGTGCTGCTTTCAGATATTTTGAACACGCCCAAATTGATAAAAAAATAACGACAAATCAATTGGACAGTACCTAAGTGTCCGAAATTTAACGTGGACAGGCTTTAATATAGCGTTTGGTGATCATTAGCCAATACTTCAAATTGTATGCTTTGGATCGAGCCAACACTTCAGCTGTCCAAGTCAAAGAGCAAATGAGGCAATAACCTCCGGTTGCTGCAGCCATCCTTTCTTCATCGGTCAGGAAGTCCACCCATGCCCTCCTGTCCTGTCTGCAGCAGCACCCGACTCCCACTTACAGGAATAGATACCGTTGACGGACTCTACTTTATTTCTCTGATTCTTCGATTTCCTCACCGTTTGCTTCTCTACGCTCCTCAATCTTCCGTCGGGTTACATCTGTAATCCATTATTTTCGCTGAGTGAGCAGCTCACCCAAATTTTTCTCGTAGATTTCGATAAATTCTTCACTATCTATCCCAACTATCTTCTACGCTGCCACCTTCCAGAACATCAACTACCCGAGTACTAAGAACTTCAACTAACGATTTCTTCACAGCTGGATCTTCTGGACGGTCTATTTTGATTCGTCGCCCGAGCCACTCCTGACACCGCTGAATCCGAGCAATGCGTTGTCGCCAATTAGAAGATGATAGTCAAACGCGATGTCAGCGCTGCGTTTATTACGGCCTCAAGAAAGCATCGTCTCCGTTTTCAGCTGATACATTTCCAGAGGAGCTACATACTTGCCCTACCAACTAAAAGCGGGTCTGGGAAGTAAGTCAAATGCTGCTACCTGCAGCGGGTGCAGGAGGACTCCCCGGCCGACGATGGTAGGAAACCCGCAAAAACCGGCGATATTGAATTCCTCTTCGATATTTCATGGCGCCTGAATGGAGCAAGGACAAATATGTTGATGATAGACATTTTTGGAACGTGAGCATGATATGAAGAGCTGATATGACTTGCTTCAACGATTCTACTTCAAACTTCACCTATCTATTCCGTATAGTCCGGGCAGTCTGCAATTCCGAACCTTCAACAAATATCCATGTTCAAACAACACATCTCTGATTTCAAAAATACACGTGACCATTGCCCCAGTACAACAAATTTGAGCTTCATCCTTAACTTAAACTAAAGCTTATGAATCTAACCGTACTTTAAAAATGTTGGTGTTATGGATTCAACAGTTTAGAGTCCATCAGCAAAAAGCCTTTGGAAAATGCCGCTCGCGGGCTAGGGAGAGCGCCTCCTGGATGGTGCAGCTACTCGTCAACGTCTTCGTCCACGCACCGTTGAATCCGACCCCAGCGCTGGGCCTAGTCGACTTGGTGATTGTTACGCCGGGCTAGTTCGTGCTGATTCACCGAAGTTCCAACTTCAGCCACCACCAGATAGTGGTCTGAGCTCCTGAAAGACGACCGGCTGGGAGTTGTGATCGTTCATGTTCGTGATGAAGATGTCGAGCGATGCATGGGCCCCGGACCGTGTCAACCGGGTAGGGCTGTCAGGGCTCAAGATGGTGTAGTGGCCGGCTTGTCGAAGGACCAGACGACTCCGTTCCGTTTGATTCGTGCTTTGCGTTCAGGTCTCCGAAGATGAAGAGCCCCGGCCGCCGAGTGAGCATGACTACATCCCATTGAAGTTCGGCCGACGTGCCGTCGTCGACTTTGACTTGTGTGTGACAGTAAGTCACGATGAACGTGACGACTCCGACGGTGGAAATGATGACTTCCACTCCAACGGCTTCGATGATTTTGAGCTTGAAGTCCGGCAGCAGGTGGCAGGTGATGTTGCTCCGCAAGGCGATTGCTACACAGTAAAAAATAAAAAGTAATATTACATCAGATTTGATGCACATCATCGCCGTCGTAAATATAATGTGTGATTACATCTGAATGACGTAACAAAAAGTTGACGTAATTGATGTTTCATCTTCAAATCAGAGCAATGTAATTCATTTTCGACGTAATATTTTTGATGTAACTAGGAAAAACGACGTAAAACCTGGTCAGGATGAATCCCGCTTTCAGCAGCGGGGTTAGGGGTATTCGGATTTTTTCTTTTATGCTCAAAAACACTTTTTCAGATGAAACAAATTCAAATTTTATTTATTAAAAACGCATTTTATTGTATCTACAAATACTCAAATTTAGAATTTTGAGTTTCTAATTTTCAATTTTATTAATTTTTTTTATTGAACATTTAAAATTTAAAATTTAAAATTTTAATGTTAATTTTTATTTTCAATTTTCCAATTTTTAATTTTTAATTTCTGATTTTTTAATTTTCTAATTTTTAATTTTTAATTATTTTTTAGTTTTTAATTTTTAATTTTTAATTCTCAATCTTTAATTTTCAATCTTTTAATTTTTAATTTTTCATTTTTAATTTTTTTTTTAAATAGGGGGAATGACGGCTTTGGCATGTTTTGTTCTATTATGACTGATTATGCTCAAATTTGGCCCAAACATTCTTTGCATATCAAAAAATATTGTGGCCAAATTTCATAAAATTTGGTCGACAAAAACCCCCTGACAATAATGGAATAAAACCTGCCAAAGCCGTATTTCCTCCTATTTAATTTATAATTTTTTTTGTAAATTATATATTATGAAGGAATAATTTTTGGCTGTTACGCCCTTTTTAAATGTTGGTCTAGCTAAGTATTTATGTATTATATTTTATCGGCGGCTGCTTCCCGCTGTTGGTGATCGGCAATAGAGGTGGCGGAAGTTTTTTAGGAAGTCCTCCGGAAATTGCTTCGGAAGTTCCCCGAGAATTCCTCCAGTAGTTTTTCCAGTGGAATTCATTCTGGAATTCCCTCGGAAGTTCCTCCAGAAATTTTGGAAATATCTCCTCAAATTCTTTTGGAATTCCTCCATCGATTCCTCCGAAAAATCCTCTAGCAATTCCTTCACAATTTAATCCAGCAATTCCCTCAGAAGTTCCTCCAGGAATTTTCAGGGAGCTTCTTCTGGAATTTTTCCGAAAGTCTCTCCAGGAATTCCTGCGGAAGCTCCTGCAAGAGTTCCTGCGCAAGTTCCTCCTGGAACTCCTGCAGAAGTTCCTTCAGAAATTCTTCAGTAAGTTCCACCAGGAATTCCTTCGGAAGTTTTTCCAAGAATTCCTTCAAAAGCTCCTCCAATAATTCCTTCGGAATTTCCTTCAGAAATTCTTTAGGAAGTTCAATTAGGAATTCTTTTGGAAGTTCCTCCAGGAATCAATCCCCTAGGAAGATCCTTTAGAAATTTCCCCAGAATTTTCTCCAAGAATTCCTCCAAGAGTTCCTGTGGAAGTTACTCTAAGAATTCCGTCGGAAGTTCCTCCATGAATTCCTGCGGAAGTCCCTCCAGAAATTCCTGCAGAAGTTCCTCCAAGAATTCCACCGGTAGTTCCTTTAGGAATTCCTCTGGTAGTTCCTCCAGGAGTTCCTCCGGTAGTTTCTCCAGGGATTTCTTCGGAAGTTCTTCCAGGAACTCCACTGGAAGCTCCTCCAGGAATTCCTCCCAAAGTTCCTCCAAAAGTTCCTCCGGAAGTACCTCCAAGAGTTCCTGCGGAAGTTCCTCCAGCAATTCCTGCGAAAGTACCTCCAGGAGTTCCTCCAAGAATTCCACCCAAAGTTTTTTCAAGAATTCTACCAGCAGTTCCTCCAGGAGTTCCTCCGGTAGTTCCTCCAGGAATTTCTCCAGTAGCTCCTCCAGGAATTCCTACGGAAGTTTCTCCAGAAATTCCTTCGGAAGTTCCTTCAGAAATTCCTGTGGAATTCCTCCGGAAAATGTAAGTTCCTTTAGGAATTCTTCCGGAAGTTCCTATAGGAATTCTTTCGAAAGTTCCTCCAGGAATTCCATCGGAAGTTCCTCCAGTTCCTGGAGAAACTTCCGGAGGAATTCCTGGAGGAAATTCTGGAGGAACTTCTGGAGGAATTCCTAGAGGAACTTCCGGAGGAATTCCTAGAGGAACTTCCGGAGGAATTCCTAGAGGAACTTCCGGAGGAATTCCTAGAGGAACTTCCGGAGGAATTCATAGAGGAACTTTTGGAGGAATTCATAGAGGAACTTCTGGAGGAATTCCTAGAGGAACTTCCGGATGAATTCCTAGAGGAACTTCCGGAGGAATTCTTAGAGGAACTTTTAGAGGAATTCCTGGAGGAACTTTCGGAGGAATTCCTGGAGGAACTTCCGGAGGAATTCCTGGAGGAACTTCCGGAGGAATTCCTGGAGGAACTTCCGGAGGAATTCCTGGAGGAACTTCCGGAGGAATTCCTGGAGGAACTTCCGGAGGAATTCCTGGAGGAACTTCCGGAGTAACTCCTGGAGCATCTTCCGAGGAAATTCCTGGAGGAACTTCCGGAGGAATTCCTGGAGGAACTTCCGGAGGAATTCCTGGAGGAACTTCCGGAGGAATTCCTGGAGGAACTTCCGGAGGAATTCCTGGAGGAACTTCCGGAGGAATTCCTGGAGGAACTTCCGGAGGAATTCCTGGAGGAACTTCCGGAGGAATTCCTGGAGGAACTTCCGGAGGAATTCCTTGAGGAACTTCCGGAGGAATTCCTTGAGGAACTTCCGGAGGAATTCCTGGAGGAACTTCCGGAGGAACGTTCAGAGGAATTCCCGAAGGAACTTCCGGAGGAATTCCTGGAGGAACTTCCGGAGGAATTCCTGGAGGAACTTCCGGAGGAATTCCTGGAGGAACTTCCGGAGGAATTCCTGGAGGAACTTCCGGAGGAATTCCTGGAGGAACTTCCGGAGGAATTCCTGGAGGAACTTCCGGAGGAATTCCTGGAGGAACTTCCGGAGGAATTCCTGGAGGAACTTCCGGAGGAATTCCTGGAGGAACTTCCGGAGGAATTCCTGAAGGAACTTCTGGAGGAATTCCTGGAGGAACTTCCGGAAGAATTCCTGAAGGAACTTCCGGAAGAATTCCTGGAGGAACTTCCGGAAGAATTCCTGGAGGAACTTCCGGAAGAATTCCTGGAGGAACTTTCGGAGGAATTCCTGAAGTAACTTCCGAAGGAACTCCTGAAGGAACTTCCGGAGGAACTCCTGAAGGAACTTCCGGAGGAACTCCTGAAGGAACTTCTAAAGGAATTCCTGGAGAAAATTCCTAAAGGAGCTTCCGGAAGAATTCCTGGAGGAACTTCCGGAAGAATTCCTGGAGGAACTTCCGGAGGAATTCCTAGAGGATCTTCCGGAGAAATTCCTAGAGGAACTTCCGGTGGAATTCCTGGAAGAACTTCTGGAGGAATTCCTAGAGGAACTTCTATAGGAATTCCTGGAGGAACTTCCGGAGGATTTTATAGAGGAGTTTCAGTGGGAATTCCTTGAAGAACTTCCGGAGGAACACCTTAAGGAACTTTTAGAGGGATCCCTAGATGAACTTCCGGAGGAATTCCTAGATGAATTCCTGGAGGAATTTCTAAAGGAATTTCCGGAGGTATTCCTAGAAAAACTTCCTGAGGAATTTCTGGAGGAACTTCCGGAGGAATTCCTGGAGGAACTTCCGGAGGAATTCCTGGAGGAACTTCCGGAGGAATTCCTGGAGGAACTTCCGGAGGAATTCCTGGAGGAACTTCCGGAGTAATTCCTGGAGGAACTTCCGGAGGAATTCCTGAAGGAACTTCTGGAGGAATTCCTGGAGGAACTTCCGGAAGATTTCCTGGAGGAACTGCTGGAAGAATTCCTGGAGAAACTTCCGGAAAAATTCCTGGCGGAACTCGCGAATGAATTCCAGATGGAACTTCTGGAGTAATTCCTAGAAGAACTTCTGGAGAAATTCCGAGAGAAACTTTTGGATGAATCCCTAGAGGAAGTTCCGGTGGAATTCCTGGAGGAACTTCCGGTGGAATTCCTAGAGGAACTTCTAGAGGAATTCCTGGAGGAACTTCTGGAGGAATTCCTAGACGATCTTCTGGCTGAATTCCTAGAGGAACTTCTGGAGGAACTTCCGGAGTAATTCCTAGAGAAACTTCCGGAGAAATTTCCGGGAAAACTTCTGGAGAAAATTCCGGAGGAACTTTCGGAGGCATTCCCTGAGTAACTTTGGGAGGAATTCTTGGAGGAACTTCCGAAGTAATTTCCGGAGAAATTTGTGGAGGAAATCTCGAACGAACATTCGGAGAAATTTTCGGAAGAATTTTAGGAGGAATTCCCGGAAGAACTTTCGGAGGAATTCCCGGTAGAACTTTCGGATGAATTCCCGGTAGAACTTCCGGAGAATTTGCAACAGGAACTTCCGAAGGATTTGCAGGAAGAGCTTTTGGAGGAATTCCCGATGGAACTTTCGAAGAAATTCTTTCGACAGTTTCTTCTTGTATTCCTCCGGAGGTTCCTTCAGGAATTCTGCTGGAAGTTCCGCTAGGAATTTCTCTGGAGGTTCCTCTGTGAATTCTTACGCGAATTCTTCCGGAAATACTTCGGAAAGTTCCTCCAGGAATTTCTCTGGAAGTTCTTCTGGGAATTCCTCCGGAAGTTTCTTCGTGAATTCCTCCAAAAGTTTCTCTGCGAATTCCTCTGAAAGTTCCCCCGTAAATGCCTCCGAGCTCCTCTGAAATTTCTCCGAAATTCCTCCGAAAATTCTTCTGAGAATTCCTTTGAAATTCCTCTGTAAGTTTCTCCGGAAATACCTCTGGAAGTTTGTCCAGGAATTGTTCCGGGTGTTTTTCCGTTGGTTCATCCGGGAATGTCCCAGTAAGTTTCTCCGTGAAATCCTCCAATAAATCCTCCGGAAGTTTCTCTGGGAATTCTCACACAATTTTCTACGAAAATTTCTCTCAGGAACTTCTCTAGAAACTTTCTCTGAAATTTGAAGTATATATATATATATATATATATATATATATATATATATATATATATATATATATATATATATATATATATATACGTTAGGAAAAGATATTCTAAACCTAGCCACCCAACATGCCACATCGACCGACCCAGCGGACGATGTACAGGAGAAGGAGGACAACGGAGGAGACAGGTAGCCACCCATCCGGCTAGCAACGAGGAAACAGCTGACGCGGACAACAACGGATCGAACGATATCGACGGGGACTTCGTACCGAGACCGATTGTGCTGACTAAGTAGATTTAAGTAATAAAAGGTTCTTCGTTAGGGAAATTCAGGCAGTCTTAAGTGTGAATTTAAAGTGGAATCATTGTAATTAATTATCTAAAGGAAATAAATGTATTTTTTTCAACACTCTGACCTAACAGAGCATTATTTATATATACATTTATATTTATATATACATATATATATATATATATATATATATATATATATATATATATATATATATATATATATATATATATATATATATATATATATATATATATATATACTAGCTTTATGTACCCGGCCTTGCTCGGAATTGCCAGATTGGTTCGCAATTGGATTTCACAGTAGGAAAATGTTAAAACCAATTGATCAACAGGGTAATTGTGTTTACCTATTGATACTTCATCATTTTATTAAAAGAAAACTTTTGGAAACATTGACTGATTTTGAATAAGGGACAAACCCACAATTGCCTTATTACGAGCAAACGCCTTTTTTTAAAAAAAGGAAAAACATCCACCGATGCCTTATTCTGGGCAAACGCATATTTTAAAAGAAGGGATCACACCCACCATTGCCTTATTCCGAGCGAATGCCTACTTTTGAAAAAGCAATCACATCCATCATCCAGAAGGAAGCACATTAATCATTGCTTTTCACTGGGCAAACTATGATTCCGATAAAGGGAAACAATTGACTTTTCCCGTCGAAAATTAAATTTCGTTTTATGGTCTCAGTCGATTCTTTGGCTAATTTGAGGTCAACTTTCCCAAAAAACTAATATTTTTTGAAGCCTTCAACTATTTTAAAATCGAAAACAAAAACCAAAAAAGTGCTGCACGTGTAAACTGGCCTGAAAAATTCACCCGATGTTCGTTCAAAATCGTGCCAATCTCAAAAAACAGTCTAATATGGTCTTCCTTAGACGGAGAATATGAGTTCCAAATTTGGTGGACATCGGTAAATGGGTTGAGAAGTTATACTGAATTGATCGATAACTAAACAATACCCCTTTCTCACACCCTCCCCCTTTTAAAATGACCTAACCACATCCACTAAAATCGTTTTCTTAGGACAGACAATATTTGATACAAATTTGGTTCACACCCTCCCCCTTTTCCAAAAAGCATCCCTAACCCCCCATCATCGTCTCCTTAAGATAAAGAATGTGTGTTCCAAATTTGGTTGAAATCGGCCAAGGGATTCAGCAGGTACACTGATTTGATCGATGACTTGGCAATACCCCGCCCCCCACACCCTCCCCGTTTTCCAAAGAGCATCCCTAATCCCCATATCGTCGTCTCATTAAGATAAAGATTGTGTGTTCCAAATTTGGTTGAAACATACATACAAACATACAAACATTGAGTTTTATATATATAGATATATAAGCCAGGGGGCCTTCCACAGCGTGGAGGGGTCTCGAGTCATCTCAGAAACATATCTTCCCTTCAAAAACCTTCACATATCAAATTTGGTCCCATTTGCTTGTTTATCTATCGAATTATGCAGAAATATTTGTTATATTTGAATGAGAGGCTCCCCCCATATAGAGTGGGAAGGGGTCCCCTAGAAACAATTATTGTCATCGAAAACCTCCACATGCCACATTTAGTAGGGGAACTGTTCCGTTTTCAATCTCACTGTACATATATTCATCTCATCGCGAAACAAAACAATACGGCACCAATTTCATCGCTTCTTTTGCTAACATGCATGCTCACTGCTGAAAAAAAATCACAAAAATAATAAACAAATCAAATACCTTTTTGTCGGAGTCTTTCAAATCAAAACACATTTTCATTTTTTCTTTCAACACTTACAATTTTATTCAACATTTCACTTTTTTTTTTATTTTTTCTTTCAACACTTACAATTTTATTCAACATTTCACTTTTTTCACTTCCACTCTCTACTACATCCGTCTTAAAACTGAAGCTTCTGTCACCCGATACATGCAGACTACCCGTTCATAGTCTCTCGCTCTTTCTTTCTCTTTCAAACGCTTATGAATCTCGTTTTGACATTTGTCTCCTAAAAAGGGTTGTTATTAATAATACACTTTTATGAATAATTAGTAGGTTACGAGTAATTTAAAGTATTTCCAATAAATTCAAATATTAGACCTTTATTTAAATTCAATCTAATTCATCTCAATCCTACATCCTCCTCTGCACCTACTCTTAACTCAAATTGACAAAATGATCTATTTTCGATACATTTACTTTAAATCATTCTCATAATTCCATAACAGATACTTGCAAAATCAAATTCGCACAATAATTAGAACATTAGATATACATTTGTTTGTTTTGTAGATTTCCTCGGTGGTACTCTGATGCTCCATTTTGTGTGTGCCACAAGACTATCCAAGTAATGTACCTGCAAACATAATTCATTTAAAGGAAAGTTCAATGTTTTAAGATACTTACCATAAATATGGTTGACCAGCATTAGCGGCAGACTATTTTGTACCAAATGGTACAATGGAAACCAAAACTAAAACGAAAACCTAGAAACAACTGAAACGAAAACCTAAAAACAACGGAATTATCTTAAAAACATGACTTATAATATAGTTCTCTATCTACTTCATAATGGCCCCACACTTTAAATATTACTCAGGCATGCGTTATAATATTCTTATTAATCAGAACATTGCAGCTTGTAATTAGGCTATTCATGAGGACATTCAGCGATGGAACTGACAATCGAAATCAAATCAAAGTGTGTACGTAATTGAAGGCAACTAATTTCAACTGCACCATAAACAACATTTTTCAGCATTAAAAAGCAAAACAAAAATTCAACTATCTCTAATTTACTACACATACTCACATGTTCAATAACATAACATCAAGTCCTACATCTACCAAGTGATGAACTTTCTAATTAACTTAAAAATCACTACAATAAAATCAAGCATAATTTGTAAGTGTTGAAAGAAAAAATGAAAATGTGTTTTGATTTGAAAGACTCCGACAATGGCGCTAGTCGGTAAGTACCGTAATGTGTTCTTTTTGTTCTGTTGGCAAATTTATTTTGATTTGTTCCTACCTTGACCTGGAGATGGAGCAAAGAAATGTGACGATCAATATTGGTGATTTGGTTTTGTTTATGCAGAGGTCTTGGTCAGCTCCGTTGCGTGTACATTGTACAGTTTATGCACCATTTTGTTTATGCGTCAAATTAACCATATGACGGTTGATGGTTTTCTTGCATTATGGCGGATGCACAGGGCTGTTTAAGAGTTTAATTTTAATATGTTCCATTTATTTTTTACAAAGTCATTCGAAAAGTTGGAACTATTATGTTAAGAACCAACCTAGTTTGGGACTAATTCACTTGATGGCGCTAATATATATATGATTAACAAATGTATTGGATATCTCTGAATCTGTTAGAAATTGAATGTGCCATCTTCTGCGAAGTTGTTTGTAAGGTTAAAACCATTTTATTGACAACCAATTAAGTTTGAAATTCATTCGCTTGGCGACGCTAGTGTACAGGAAATTAAATCAATTTGACAAATAATATTAGTGATTCCTTTTCGGTTTTGTTTATGCAGATGTCTTGTCAGCTTCGTTGCGTGTACAATTTATGTACCATTTTGTTATGCGTCAAACTTACCACATGGCTGTTGATGGTTTTCTTGCGTTATTGCGGATGCACAGGGCTGTTTGAGAGTTTATTTTTTACAAAATCATTCGGAAAGTTAGAACAATTATGTTGAGAGTCAGCCTAGTTTGGGACTAATTCGCTTCATGGCCTTAGTTTACATGAAATGAACAAATGTATTGAATTTCTCTGAATCTGTTAGACATAGAAGTTGCCATTTTGTGTAAAGTTGTCCGGAAGGTTAAAATATAATGGTTTTAAGAATCATTTTAGTTTGGAATTCATTCGCTTGGCACCGCTAGTGTACACAAAATTAATAATTGTGTTGGATATTTCTAAACCTTTTTGAGATATAAAGTTGCCATATTCTGTAAAGTCGTTCGGAAAGTTAAAACAATTAAATGAGCCTAAATTTAAGGTTGGGATTCATTTGTTTGGCAGCGCTAGTATATATGTAGAAACAAATCTATCGCAAATCTTAGAATCGTTGACAAAATGAAGATAAACACCGTTCGTTCGGAAGGTTGAAATCATTATATCGATATTCAATTTAGTTTGGAATTCATTCGATTGAGGACGGTAGCATATATTTGATTATAATTTTATTGGATATCTTAGAATCTGTAAGAGAAAAGAAGTTGTCATCTTCAACAAAGTTGTCCAGAACGTTAGAAATTTTATGTTGATTATCTATATAGTTTTTAACTCACTCACATGGTGGCCCTTGATTAAAAAAAAAATAACAATTACGTTGGAGATATCATACGCAAGATAAAAACCGAGTGGAATATACGGGAGAAATTCTAACCTTCGAGTGGGTTGGTACAGCCTGGTAGGCTGTACCCATGATTGCATGAACAAGATCAGCTGTTGCCATGTGAATAGTCTTAGAAAATGAACTGAGATGAACTGAGAATATTGTTGTAAATTTTCTGATTTTGATGCAAGACCAGGGATTGAATCCTAAAGAGAAAGAGCAAGTCTCTCACTTATCATCTTTGTATACATATACGATATGTAGCATACCGCGAGAAACTTTTTTCGCAAGCTGGCATGATAGAGAACTGATTCGGTATGCTATACCCCAAGATAAATTTCTTTTAGTAAGCTTCAAATGCGGGGAGCACTGGCTCTGATGATGCATTTCATGCATTTCATTGCTTTGTTTTTCGTAGGACCAATATCGGAGCTATGAGATGAAGTCCAGGAGCAGTAACCCTATTAGCTCTTGAGTTTTGCGAAAAAACCACTGTGTACAAAATTTCACACCGATCGGTTCAGTAATTTTTGAGTCTAAATATAAGGGTCAAACAGACAGAAATTCATTTTAATGTAAACAGAAGAAGATTATAATTTTTCTGTGCTTCATTTGATTTTTTCCCCATCATTCTGAATTTTTTTAACATCCCTGCTTACATTTTTGACCCTTCCTTCGGAAGTGTATATAATTTCGCTTGGTATGCGTTACGCTGGCGTGTTACATATTAATCTATCAATAAATCCTTTGAATTATGAAATAAAATATATGGTATTTGGAACAAATTCACTTTAATGTTGAAAGTTTATTGACCCTTCCTTCGGAAGTGTATATAATTTCGCTTTGAATGCGTTACGCAGGCGTGTTACATATTAATCTATCAATAAATCCTTTGAATTATGAAATAAAATATATGGTATTTGGAACAAATTCACTTTAATGTTGAAAGTTTAATTATAACAAATGATATGATATGGAAATATGCTTATTTTTCTGATTTGTTTCGAAGAAACAATTGATTTTAATTGAGGAACATATAGAAGCATGTACCAAACAATCTTCTCAGAAAAGCAAAAAACGTAAAAAATTAAAGAGATTTCAAAAATTTCGTCAGTGAAAGCTAGATAGCAAATCCGAGCTTGTTTTGAGACACTAATAGGCCACTTATATGCATGTATGTGTGCATATGTGTGCAAATTCTGAAATTTACTAACATATAATTCTCGCTCATTTTTAAGGTATTAAGCAACATTAGTATTACAAAATTAGTCATCCATAATGCGAAATATATGTTATTATTGAACGCTATTGAGTTTCGTTCAGATCAATGGCTGATTTAGTTAGTTCTGGATTAATTAATATCGAGGTCTCTGGAAATTACAAGTATATGTATATGCTACCAACGTTACGTTAGTTACTAACCATGTTACACTTGCTATTTAATCCGACGAGTGCCTGATAGATAGGCAGCAAGCCGTACATTGCGTATTCGTTCATTTTGTTGTCACCCAACCCATGGAATCCGCCTTTTGGTAGGCAATTAATTTGTCACTTCATACATTGAACCGCCGTGGGTAGTTGAGTACTTTCATCTCGTTTTAAATATTGGAGTCTGACAATACTTCCTTACGATTAAGGAAGGGTCAAAATCTCACTGTAGGTGGATTAATCTGGGTTTTTTCACTCACTTTTCGTCGTTCACTTTTTCACTTTTTCGTCGTTTCGCCGGGCGTTCAAAATTAGCCGCTTGTAACCGTTTATACGCACCATGTCTACGATGTTTCTCTTCCGGACAAAACCACCAACAATTGAACTCTGACACGATGACCAGTGGATAAAAATCTGCGATCACTGCAACAATAAAATTTAATTGTATGGGTGTATTTCAAAATTAAAATTAATTTACTGCCGATCGGAAGCTTACCTCCATGATTTAATTTACTCTGCATTACCAAAGTGGTGCAGGATCCTGGATTTTAATATCAAATAGTCGAATACCGCACTACTCACACTCCACGATTTAATTAAAACTCGAAAAGCACTTTGTTAAAACTTCATGCACAAAGAGTTTTTCTCCACGCACCGACAAGTTTGCTTATCAACAACAAAGCGAAAATTTATTCTGACTGACATACTCTTCCCCCTCTGGAGCTTGTTCGTTCGAACCTCACCAGCCTAAAACCCAGAATTGTTGCACCTACCTCGGGCTTCGGATGGGTTTCGGTGATGAAAGCAGCAGGATTTGCAGCTTCGAAGCCGAGCCGCAAGTCGGCTAAATATTGGAGCCAGCTGCTCCGGATTCATCTTACTGCCGGCGGAATTCAGGAGGAGGGAGCGGGGCCATTTGCTGGAGTCGGAGGTGCTGGAGTTTGAACCGACGCAGAAGAAGTGTAGTCGCCATTAGGCTTGCGAATTTCACCAACTTAGAAATCCTTGGATTTCGCAAGAATTTTATTCAATCGACTGTGTTGGCATACCCCATTGGACAGGCACACGCATCTATCGCCGTAGTATCAACATCTCAGGTATCAACGTTGCTCGCAACCCTGCGTTAAAATAGCCATGACATTGGAGTGACAGGTATTCGATCTGCAGATCAACCCACTTTACAATTACAGCGCCTTTCTTGGCAGCAACATAATGTATTCATTTATTTGAAAATTTGAAAAACATGAATCAAGGTCCGAAATTTCTGTAATGAAGACGTAGAAAAATGGCCGGCCTTTTGCAAGCGTAACGACACCGAGCTGCTTACAAAAGATTCTCCCGTTCATGTTTTAAAAATGTCCTGAACATAGAAAAAAACACGAATAACGAACGTATTAGAAAAAATGGCCAAGCCTAATCACGACGCCGGGTAAAAACTGGGTAAACCGATCAGAATTACTCCGCCGACGACGATTTCTGGACCGTCGCACATCTCTACCCACAACATTGCCGCATCGCAGTTCTGCATCCATAAAACATTTTCCCATATCGCAATTAATGTTTGTGGAAGTGATATCATCATCATATAAAGCTGCAACGGCCCACTCATCCCGGGCAGAAGCCATGAACAGAATAACAAAACATGATATGGATTTGATTGATATAAGTGATAAAGAACAGGCAACAATATCAAAATTTGCACCGAAATATCATTTAAATATCAAGATATGCTATGGATAAGAACAAACTAATGGCACTTGATATCGATCACTTATTACAAATAACATATATAGATATCCTTATGATATTTTAGTGCAAAATATTGATATTGTCGTCTGATCTTTTATCTCTTATATCAATCATGTCCATATCTCATTTTGCAATCTTATCAACATTTGCTATTATTGAGCTATTGTCGTCTACTCGGGATGGTATGCACCGCCGGTAAAAGAAAACACAAACTTGAACCAATATGATGCAATCGATTCAATAAAACTGTGGTTGATTGGTTTATTTGTTTAAAAGCAACACTGCGTTGCTTCCTGTAATACAAATCTACTGACGTTATCAGTATTTGCTCTAATGCTCTTATGTTGACATTGATTGAACAGACGTGTCCACTTATTGTGAGCCACACTCCTGATATAGTTTATAAGAACGCAAAACACTTTTATCCGACTTTCAGTTTGTGTGTTGCCTTTAATCTAATAAATAGTAGGAAGTAGCGTGATGGTTCCAATTAAGCTGCTAGTTTCCACATTGCTACTGCTGTTGTCAGTGCCCTCATCTGTACTCGGTCAAACGCTTCGCAGTCTCAATGCAAGAGACTGGTGGGAGCAGTCCGGTTTCTACCAAATCTATCCCCGTTCGTTCAAGGACAGCAACGGCGACGGCATAGGCGATCTGAATGGAATCACTCAGAAATTGCCGTACTTGAAATCCCTGGGAATCAAGGCCTTCTGGTTGTCGCCGATCTACAAAAGCCCCATGGCCGACTTCGGGTACGATATCTCGGACTTTCGCGATATTCAACCGGAGTATGGGACGATGTCGGACTTTGAAAATCTGGTGAGGGAGGCCAAGAAGATAGGGTTGAGAGTAATTTTGGATTTTGTGCCAAATCATTCGAGCGACAAACACGAATGGTTCGAAAAGAGTGAAAACCGAACGCCAGGTTACGAGAACTACTACGTGTGGCACGATGGAATCCCGGGAAGTAATCTCGATCAAAATGAACCACCGAATAATTGGGTAAGTTCCAATGGATGTTGATGCCTCACCCAAATTCAGTTGTAGTATTTGTCCATGAATAGGTTGAAAATTTCTACGGGAGTGCATGGAAATGGAGTGCGAAGCGGGGCCAATATTATCTACATCAGTTTCACTACAAACAGCCTGATCTCAACTATCGCAATCCAAAAGTAGTTGAAGAAATGAAAAATGTCCTACGATTTTGGTTAGGTAAAGGTGTTGATGGATTCCGTATAGATGCCGTGAATTGGTTGTTCGAGGACAGCAATTTTCTTGACGAACCCGAGTCGGGAAACTCCCAAGATCCACTATCGTACGACTACTTGAATCACATTTACACCCAAGATTTGCACGAAACGGTCGATATGGTGTATCAATGGCGTGCTGTGATGGATGAATACAAACAGCAGCACGGCGGAGATACAAGAGTTCTGATGACTGAGGCGTGGACCAATCTTTCTACACTGGAGACCTATTTCCAAGACGAGAACGGCCGGCAGGGTTCACAAATGCCATTCAATTTCCAGTTGATTCTTCGGTTGGATAAAGTAAACAATAAAGCATCTGATTTCAAAACCGTAATTGATTCATGGCTCGATACAGTTCCCGACGGACATGCTCCCAATTGGGTGGTAAGTGCTATGGTGAATCACGTTGAATATCATTTACTATGATTTGTTTTTCGCAGCTCGGAAATCACGACAGAAGGCGGGTCGCATCACGCATGGGAGGCGAACACATGGTGGATATCATGGAAATGGTTCAACTATCCATCCCGGGAGTTTCGGTAACCTATCAGGGCGAAGAAATCGGTATGACTGATCACGAATTAACATGGGCTGAAACCGTCGATCCTGCCGCATGTCTCAGACCACAGGAAGTCTATCAGCAGTACACCAGAGATCCGGCGCGTACCCCATTTCAGTGGGACGGTACAAGCAATGCCGGATTCACCACCAGCTCGAAACCATGGCTTCCGGTTTCACCTTCGTACGTAACGGTGAACGTACAAGCAGAAGAAACTGCTGGCTGGAGTCACTTGAAGGTGTTCAAAGCTTTGATGCAATTGCGAGAAGCCAACGATTTCCGCAACTGTCACTACCAGACTGCAGTTTTGGGAAATGACGTGTTTGCCATTCTGCGATCGGGCCCAAATGCCGGTCAATCGGAAGTTTACATTACGGTTGTAAATCTTGCGAATGCGACAGCCACGGTTAATGTAACTGGACTGTTCAATCAATATAAGACGCGATCGCAAGATACACTTTCGGTCGCAGTACAGAGCTTGACGTCCAAACGGTCGAAAGGAAATTACCTCACAGCTAGTAGCGTGGTGTTGCAACCATTTGAAGCATTAGTTCTGCGTAACGCCGCCTCGCTTGTTTTGAGTCGAATTGGTCTGATCATATTAGCACTTATGACAATCTTGAAGTTGAACAAATATATGGACTTTCATTGAAAAGTAAATAAAAGGAATATAAATACATCCCCATAAAGATTTGCAATTGTAGCCTGCAGCTGCTCACGGTAGGGAAATTATGTTGAGACAGTGGCGTAGCCAGGGGGGTGGTTTTGAGCATAAAACCCCCCCCAGAGACAAAATTTTCAGTAGAAATTTTTTTTTTCGAAAAAAAAAATGTTCGGAAAACCCCCCCCAGACCAATTTTCTGGCTACGCCACTGTGTTGAGACGTAGGGTCGTTTATGCTCACAGAGTCACACGCATACAATCAATCCTGCTCACTTGAGAGGGAACGAAGGGAAAAACTGCAAGAATTATGTTTGCTCTCGTGGAAGTGTGAACCACAGATCTCTCACCTGGAATTGGCTCAAAAACCACACACATCTACCCTTCAGAAACGGTCTCTACAGGGCGAGGCCTGAGAACTCCTTGCAAAAACACGGAAAAGCGCACAAAAAGGAATAAAGGTGTAAATCACTCAAACCTAGGGTAATTAAAGCAAAACTAAACCACCAAATACAACTTTCATTGCATGTACAATTTTATTGCTTCCTAACTGGCCTATCATTGAAGTGACGTCACTTAATTACTAGATTGTGGTACTTGCGGTTTTATCTTAGAACTTGTTCTTCGTGGTGGTTATCTCGGATGGTGGGTTGATGGCGGTCTTCGGTGGCAAAACTGTGGTGGAGGGGGGGCGGGGTGGTCTCAGTGCGGTATTCAACTAGCGTTGGGCGGGTTGCTGGGATACCTCCAATGGGATCTTGGCTTTCCGGCGAATAATGGAGACCCCAGAACCGGAACAATTTCTGTCCTCACGGCTCGACCGAGTTAATAACGACTCACGGTCCTTCGGATCTGGGAATCGTCACACGGAATCCTGTGGAGTATAGTTTCACCTGAGGGCGACGAGGTGAAACCCGCACATAAAACAAAAAGGCCCGCTGTACGGACCTGTTCAAAGCGCATTAGTATTCAGCCAAATTATTTTATCCCAACCCACGAGTACCACAAACACACTACAACAATTCTATTAATTTACTTAATTTACCTTTTGTTGTATAGTTTTGCCACTAATCACAGAATTGGCTTAACCTGTTGGCTTCTATGGACAATAGTCCTATTCACTTTAAATAACAATAGAATAATAATAGAACAATCAGATTACAAAAGAACCACATTTTCTTAACAAATTCACTAACCGTACTAATTACTGTGATCCTAGTTTAAGATTGTAATTTTATAAGTTGCCGTTTAGCTTGTAAGTTTTACCTATAATAACACAAAGTTTTAATAATTTACACCAATTGAACAATTTTCACACATAATACTTTTAATTTAGGAACACGACGCGCACTTCTTATTCCTTGTAAAGACTCGGACAGAAAGACGGATATGATTTAGGCCAAGCACTAAATAATTAAAATAGTGAGATACGGGCCCGAAAATAACCGAAAGGTGGTTAACGGCCCTCTGTGGGTTACCTTCCTTTGCGATTAACATTGCTCTTGCATTCAAGTTAGCTATTTCAAACCGCTACAAATAAACATAAATTGATGGGCGAGTGGCTAACTGACAGCATAAGCGTGTGAGTCCCATTTAGGAAGACAGGGTCGAACTCTTGCATGACAAAAGACTCACATAGGACATAAGCAGGGAGAGGGATTTTTGCTTGTAAAGGAGCTACAAGCTTCATCATGGGACCAACGGTTACACAATTAAAAGCCATGCTGAAGGTGGCTGATTGTTGGTCCGGTCTAGGAAATTTTCTCAATTCCCCTGTGCATGAAATTGTCGTTTTATAGCATCATGATATACAAGAGCAAAAACGATGACACGTCTACCTTCTAACCATCAATTGGGTCAAGTATGTTACGATTTGTATTTGCGCAGAAACACTACACAGGGCTGTTGACGATCTTTACGGTGGATGTAATCGGGACGGTCATTGAAGTTTCAGAACGAGAGAGAACGACCCACAAGAAGAGGTGTGGACGTGTGGTTGACGTCAAAATCTCTTTTAGCAGTGCACGAAAAAAAAGCGTTTTCGAATTCGTGAGCCAGAAATACACCGTGATTTTAAATCACGAATACAGGAATTCAGTCACGTTTTTCAGAACGTTTCAGAAAACGTGACTGTTAAAAGTTTACTTCCAGAACAGGATTCTGGCTTACGAAACTAATTCGGGGCAGAAGGCGATGAGGGTACTACGGCGGGTGTTCCGCAAGGCTCCATACTTTGCCCAACGCTGTGGAACGTTATGTACAACGGAGTTCTAAAACTGAAGTTGCCCAAAAGCGTGAAGATCTTCGGATTCGCGGAGGCCCGTCAGGTAAGCAACACCCTAACCATAAAAATAGTTATTTTTCCAACAAGATCCGTGCTCTCCCAGAGTATGCTAAGCCGTTCTGGAAGCTAATCAAAATTCCAAAATTAAAGCTTCGGCCCATTCCACTTTTAATCCCAAAATACAACAATGGCTCTAAAGATCGCTTGAGAACTCCTGCAGAGTAGGCAGCCGAAATAGGTCTCCATTTCGTTAGCTAACACAATCTTGGACAGAACATCATCAGTCCTAATGAAGTAGCCGTCAGCGAGCTTGCGAACAACATCCATCTGACTCCAAACGACTTCAAGGAGAAGTTGGAGATCACAGCTGACGACTTGACGGCCTATATCAAATCATCCAAAAATATGAAGGCTCCAGCTCCAGGCTTCGACAGCATCCCAAATCTCGAGCTCAAACACATGAGTGCACCATTCATTGAGCACCTTTCGCTGATCTTCAATCAGTGTCTGTGACTCAGCTACTTCCCATAGTTCTGGAAGTCTGCGAAAGTCATTCCCATCCGGAAGCCTGGGAATGCTCGTTCCTCTCCAAAAAGCTATCGTTTCATCAACCTTCTCTCAAGGTTACCCAAGCTGTTTGAAAAGGCGATTCACAGCCGGTTACTTGAGTCTGCCGAACACCACAACATCTTACTCGAGGAACTGTTTGGTTTCCAACGCGGTCTGTCATCCGTAAACCAACTGATTCGAGCAATCAACGTCCTCAGACGGAACAACTTGATTTTTACTTGATGGGCTACAGCTCTTCGATGAACCTACGCTGAATGGAGTATCCTTCTCCACTGGACTCGATCCTGGGCCAATCGCTTCCAGTCGCCCTGAACCTTGAGCGCCCTCAGGTCCTCTTTAACTGCAAAAAGCCATCGTGTACGCGGCCTTCCACGAAGACTGCGGCCTCTTCCTCTACTAAATATTATCTTCGCTTGACGTTCTTCCGGCATACGAACAACGTGACCAGCCCACCGTAGTCTGCCGTGTTGTATAAGCTTATTAATATCCAGCCCTTTATACACCTGGTACAATTCGTGATTCATGCGACGCCGCCAGATACCGTTCTCCCGTTTACCACCGAGTATTGTCCACAGCACCTTACGCTCAAACACTTCGAGAGCTCTCCGATCAGCCTCCTTTAACGTCCATGTCTCATGGCCGTATAAAGCCACCGGAAGAATCAGAGTAGTATACAGCGCGAGTTTTGTTTTCGTTTGCAGACTACGGGACTTAAGCTGGTTACGAAGTCCGTAATAAGCCCGATTTGCAGCTGCAATACGCCTTTTCACCTCGCGGGTAACATCATTATCACACGTCACTAATGTTCCAAGATACACAAATTCTTCTACCACTTCAAATTTTTCACCATCCAGCACTATTTCGCTACCACCACCACTAATGAACCCACGTTGATTGCCAGCGACCATGTACTTCGTTTTGCTGGTATTGATCGTGAGTCCAATCCTCGCTGTCTCCCTCTTAAAAGGCGCAAAAGCCTCTTCCACGGCACGGCGATCAATTCCGATAATATCGATATCGTCCGCAAATCCCAGGAGCATATGCGATTTTGTGATAATGGTACCGCTTCTTTGCACACCAGCTCTCCTAATCGCTCCCTCGAGCGCTATATTGAACAGTAGGTTCGAGAGTGCATCACCCTGCTTTAATCCATCTAAGGTAACAAATGACGTCGATATTTCATCCGCAACCCTTACACTTGATTTCGATCCGTCCAACGTTATACGAATCAGCCGTATCAGTTTCGCCGGAAAACCATGTTCAAGCTTAATTTGCTATAATTCATTCCGTTTCACTGAATCGTACGCCGCCTTGAAATCAATAAACAGATGATGTGTCTGCAAGTTGTACTCCCGGAATTTATCAAGGATTTGTCTCAGGGTAAACATTTGATCCGTCGTTGATCGGCCCTCACGAAAACCTGCTTGGTATTCGCCGACGAAGGACTCTTCAAGCGGTCTCAATCTGTTGAACAGAATACGGGACACAATTTTGTACGCCGAATTAAGGAGGGTTATTCCTCGGTAATTGGCGCACTCCAGTCTGTGCCCTTTCTTTTCTCTTTCAGACGGAACAAGGTTGTCTAAAAAACATCCGCCATGACCTTACTTGATGTCGAGAAGGCATTCGACAATGTATAGCATGATGGCCTGGTGTACAAACTACAACGCTACAATCTTTCCAGCTATCTGGTGAAAATCATCAACAATTACCTCTCGGTAAGGACATTCCTGGTCATTTTGATTTTGGGAATTCCACGACAGTCCGCCGTTTTTTGCAAGTCTTGTCATTTTAGAATTACATCGATTTAAAAAAGAATCAATGAAAAAATTAGGCCCTCATCAATTGTTACTCTTGACAATTTAAAAAAAAATTAAGTGTAGAGCGACTTAGAAATACCATATCTTTATGCCCATAAATTTTCAATCGATTCTGAGATAGTGCTGCCAACCGCTGGAGTTGGAGCGAAATTCGTCTGGTATCAAAACACTTCACGAGCGCTTGTTGCTTAGCTTCGGATCAGGATCGATTTATTAGCTACTAAAGTCTATCATTTTTTATCGTGACGCGCCCATCTTTCAAACTTGTGAAGTGTACTCCAGCATCCGTATCGCAAGCAAAGTATTCTACTTAAAATTTAAAATGTCTTAATCGTTGATTACCTAAAACACCAACCCTCGAGCCATGCTCGAACAGCATTCTGGAGTCGACATAATTTCGTAACATTTTTTTAATATCTCCTAGGCAACTCTATTAGCAGCACAGCTGCAGCAAACAGAATAACCAACGCAACGGCTGCCGGACACCCTACATTGTCTCGGTTGCATTACAATCTAATCGTTTTCAATTTGCTTGTAAAGCCATGATCGACGGTTTGACCCGGGAGTAATCGACTTGTAACCGTATTTCTCCCTTAAACACAACGCGTGGTTGTGGTTCTCGCCTGTGTCGTTGTCGTCGTCGTCGTCGTAGACTCCTACAAATCTAAAACACTACATCTTTTTAAGATAGTAACTAACAATTCAGTCGCAGTCGAGTTGGAAGAAAGCTGTGGCTTGTGAAAAAGTCTACAGACAGGGAAAAGCGGCGCAAGGGTCCCATCCTTTCTTTCCTGGATTCCTCCTCACACCGGGCCTCGAACCACCGGGGAACTGTCTCGGTCAGGTAAAATTAATAACATTAACACCGTTGGCCGTGAACAAAATATGCTCGATTACACGTTTCCTTGTGGTTGCAGCCAGCAGCAGGCTGTGCCCAGAGAGACCCACGCGCACCTTCGTCGTCATCGACGACGACGACGACGCCTGCTTCGATTTTGAACTGCACAGAGAAAGGACCCCAGCCAGCCGAGGCAGTCGAGGGAAAAGACGCAAATTTGTGTGTTTGCGATAAGGGTGTCTCGGTTCGGCTTTGGGTTTCGCTGGCACTACTTCGCTGAGTTTGGGCTTAAGCAGCCGGGCTGCTGATGCACCACCATAAGGATCTTCGCAAGGAAAGACACAAAACCACACACACTATCAGTGATCGATTACTCGGTGTTATCTTTTACACGAAAATGAAAACACTTTTCTTGACTCATTCGCGCGCACGGTTTGACCACGTCGTCGCCGTGTTGGTCGACGACGGCGGCGACGTTGGAGCGGAATTTTATGGAGCATCAGAAGAGGGTGTGCTCTAAATCTTGTTCCGATCATCGCGTAGCCACCAGTGCACATTGGGACTAGGCCGTTCGACATATTGGGGAAAATGTTATTAAGATCTATTCGAAAATTAATTTGGAAAAATAATGAGAAAAATAGAACCAATCTCCTGAAGTACCATTATCGTGTCTTTATTATTACTATTTTTTATGAATCAGTTAGGTGTCAATGTGAAAAGGTTGAAATCCCAATGTGCATTGCCCCTTTCGTTTGGATCGCGCGAATGTTGAATGCTTTAGTCTGCAAATTAATAATGCTTGACCGCGAGGTTGATCTTTCGCAGCGAGGGAGAGAAATGGAACATCTCCACTTCTCGCCCGATCCGTTGCAATTTGCCAGATTAAGCTAGATCGGAGATTAATTATGATAAAATAAAATCGGAGCAAGCATCTGGCGCGAACAGACAAGATTGAGTGGTTTTTATGTTTTTCGGTGGAGAGCCCGACGGTTCAGCTGAGGCGTTTTGTTGGGGTGGAATATTTTTCAAGCTGATAACGATGTGTGGAGGGAGAGATGGGTTATAAATTTGTTTGACAAACGGTGCTCGAAAGCGAAGTTATGCCCAACGACGGCAGAAGATAAGCGGAGGTCGCAAATTTTGGACTGACTGAGGAGGTCATTGGATTGTTATTTATGCTAGCAGAATTACCTCACTTGAAAAAAAAACACTATGAACTGTGAAGTTTATATGGGAGGTACATATATATGAGAAGAAGAATTAGCTGACATAAAACGCAAATTGATTATGAATAAATTACTGTAAAATATTTTGTTTCTTGTTTCTTGTTTCTTCTCGAGTTTATGAAATATATATGGAGTTCAAACCAGATTAGTCAATGCACTAAACTTCGAATATTCAACTCTAACGCGATGATATACGCCACTGAGACTTGGTGTGTATCAGCAGAGATCACGCAAAAACCGCTGGTATTCATCAACCGATGGCTATGTTTTTTTAATTCGGGCCTGGTGGCCTCACAACGAATCTCGAAAGCTGAGATCTATCGACAATCCCAACAAAAACTGATATCAACAGAAATTCGAGAGCGGTAATGGAGGTTCGGCCACACATTACGAAAGAGCGGCGAAATCTGCAAGCATGCGCTGGACTGCAATCCGGCAGGACATCGCAGAAGAGGCAGACCCAGGAGCTCATGACGACATATCCTCAACAAAGAAATGAAGAAAGTCGACAGGAATCTGACCTGGGCCCAGGTCAAGGCTAAAGCGAGCAGTCGCCCAAGGTGAAGATCACCCTAGGGGTGCTCAGGATACACGAGTGAGTGAGTGACATGTCATAGTGATGCTGAGGCTGAAAGGGCACTAAGCCTTAGAGGAGAGGTTAAACCCACGCTGATCTCCGGCGATGATTGCGAGGGCAAATCCCCAAAATCGTTAGAATTCAGCCGTCTGGTCAGCAAAAACAATTCACAGCGGAATCCGATGGCACATTCGACTCAGGTGCGACGATATGAATATCAAAATTAAATTAAAATCTACCCAGAACGTTGGTCAACAGCAACATTCTGAAAAAAAATCTTGAGAATATTCCGAAAAATTTCCTGTGGAAATCTGGGTGAAATGGACATACGGTCAAAAATATGATTCGACCGAACAGATCATCTAGCCGAAAATGCAGTTTGACTGAAATGCTCGTTGCAGAAAGGGCCATTTGGCCGAATATGTAATTTCGCCAAATAGTTCGGTATTTTTGAGCATATGGGTTCAGCAAATGACATTTTCGGCCGTAAGAGCAGTGTTGTTCGATTTTGTCGAAATCGACAATGATTGTCGAAAAATTCGTTTCACAGAATAGATCAATTGACTGAAGGGCTATTTGACCGAACGGGTACACATTTTCAATCACATAACTTGTACATAAATAGACATTCTCAGCCGTTCGATCCGAACGAATTTTTTGGCCAAATGACGTATTCGGTCAAAACCTGTTAGGGCAAACGACTTTCTCTGTCAAATTATCAATTGGTTACGTATTTTGACCAAACCATTTTCGGCCTGATAACCGTTTTGGCCAAATAGAATTCAGCTAGATGACTTTTAGGATATCGTGTTATTCGGCCCACAGGAATTCGGACAAATGGCTTTCCATCAAATGACTTTTTTATAACAATTGACCTTTCCCATCAACAATGTTGTCTCATTTCATTATCTAAGTCAATTCTTTGTTAAGAAAATTATTTTGAGCTTTTTAGTGGAATGTCTTCACTTGTCATAAGACGAGTTTGTACAATCCCATTGAATTCCACCACTTAATTGTATCTTGACAGATACGTATTTCGACCTTGTACAAACTCGTCTTATGACAAGTCAATTCTTTGATTAATTTGCGGGCAACGTGTTAATCAGCCTGATGTTGGACCAAAAGCAGGTGGATGTTGGGCCAAATTTGATAAACATTCCGAAGAGTTTTTCGCGAAAATTCTAAATAATTTTCCATAGAAAATACGAACATTTTCTAAAAAAAATCTTAAGGTACACCGGGGCAAGTTGAAATGCGGGGTAAGATGAAACGGAAGCTGTAATTTAGATAGGAAATGACCGAAGCTCTGATTATTTTTTTCAACAAACTACTCCCCTAAATGTACCTTCTGACTGCCATACCCGGAAGATTGCAGCTACCAAAAGTAATCCCTGCCATTGTTTATTATTCGCTATTTGCAAAATCCAAACCATCTTTTAAATCGTGCCAATGAAACAGCTCTCAAAATGATGTTTTGAAGAGTTTTTTTTCATCAAAATTTCACGGTAAGTTATTATTCAATGTTGAATAAGCATAATAGTTATGAAAAATCGATGTGAGACCCGCTTTAGTTTATGTCTTTTTGTCGTTTGAAATTGCTCCGCATTTTCAACTCGTCGGGGCAAATGGAAATGCGTGGTGCGGTGCAAGTTGAAACAACGATTCAAAACGTCACCCTCGCAATTAAAAGTTTTTTTATCAGAATTAAACATGGTCCGTAAATACATACATTCAAAAAACATAAATTTATAAAAACATGCAAACTTCTAATAAATTTAATAAATTTCCGCCCATTCCGTCATGAGTCATGAGTACTCAAAGATTGGAAAAGGTGTGTAAATAAAACCACCTTCGAGATAAGTCTCCATGTGAGTAAAGAAAACCACAGTATGCAACTGGCAGTAAAGAAAACTACAGTTTGCAAACGGCGGATTGGCATATCCACCCTGTTGTGGAAAAGTACGACGTATAAACTTCTTTTGACTCGATATTATGAACAGTTTATGATGATATTACACAACCGCTATCGATTCGGCTTAATGAAAATGCATAGAATAACAAGTTAGGAAATGCTATCTATGAATAATAGTTCTAATGTGTTATCCTTTGCAATTACAGACCGTAATTTGGCGGAAACTGAACACAAGGTTGAGAATGTCATCCGACGGAAGATACGTTCGTGTTGAGCAATCATCTGATGCTTACGACCACGAAGACAGAAACGCATACGCCAATCAGTCCACTGGTTCGGCCGGCGAGATTTCTAACATCAAATCCGATGCTATCGAGTATCCATACGCTGGGAGGTATGTTCGTGCACCAATGTTTGCTAACGCTGAACGTGAAGAGCAAATAGACAGTGGAAATGACGAATGCTCCCACGATGTCACGGTGGATCCATATCTGGAAAATGAGTTTTTGAAACGAAAACTTGAGGACTTGCAGAACACTATTGCGGAAATCACATCGAAGAACAAAAATCAGGAACACAGTGCAGAAGATGCGGAAAACAGTTGGAGCAGTTCACGCGGAGTCCCTACGCAACAACCTTCTGGTAGCGGCATAAGATGGGACCAAATGAAACCGTTTCCCCAGAACGTACAAGCAAACAAGATGTGGTGTAAATACATTGAAAACTTTGAGATTGCAGCTTCCCTATCAAATGTTTTTGATCCGGTTCGACGGTCACAGTTGCTTTTCCTATCTATGGGTGATCAATTGCAAGGAATTGTGCGAGCATCGAAGCTTCGACCGAATCTCAACGACGGGCAGTGCTACACAACGTTTGTCAAAAATATTGAGAGTCATCTGCAATCCATGACGGATACCGCTGCGGAACACGAAACATTTTCGTGCATGCAGCAAGGTAAAGAGGAGTCCATAATGAGCTTCCATGCTAGGCTCATGGAAAAGGTCCGAATGTGCCGATACAGTTCTTGTGACCAAGAACGTTTTGTTCGCTCCCAGCTCCTCAAGGGAATGATCAATCGGCAGCTGGCCAGAACCGCCAGAACATTTGGCTACGAAACCAGCTATATTGTGCAAGCAGCAGCTCGGGACGAAGCCTACCAGTTGGAGACAGCACCATCAACGAGTATGGAACATGAAACGGTTAATCAAGTTCGTAGTCGCATGCCAAGGGTTGCATTGAAACGAGAACGTAAAGGTGAACCAAATGTATCTCGGAGCAAACAGTTCCGGGCAGGTCAGAATCGCGGTAGTGGCACTCGTGATCTTTGTTCCAGATGCAACAAATGGATGCACCGCAATCGTCCCTGTCCGGCACTCAGACTTAAGTGCCATACATGTGGTAAATATGGCCACTTCGCCGTGGCATGTAAATCAAGTCGGGTCAACACAGTCCAAGAATTCGAAGTACCGCAGCCGGTGGAAGCAAAGTCTGAAACCTAAGATTAATTACGAAAATGTAAATTAGTGAAATACATTGTTTTTTTCTCGTTACTTTGAATGGCTTATTTTACTCAAAATATTTTCCCTATATTCTCAACAGTTAAATGCGCTTTCGCTCGATGATGTACTGGTTGAATGTCGCTTAGGAACTTCTAGTCCAATTAGATTTCTTATCGATTCGGGGCAGACGTCAACGTTATTGAGGTAATGACTGGCGAAGCCTAAAATTGGAGTATGAAATAGGTTCAGTCGATTTTGAGCCCATTAAAATCGATACAGACAGAACATTACGTGGTTACGCGGCAAGCGCTCCAATGAAAATAAATTTCGCATTCAGATCAACCATAAAACTAGTTGGATTAGAACACTCAGTGTCCGCTGATTTTCTGGTAGTTAACGATGGTAAACGATCATTGCTTGGCAGGTCAACAGCGAGCGATTTGAAGCTGCTTTTTGTTGGATCATAAGTTAATGGATGCGAAATAAACAACGATGAGATATTCCCAAAAATGCCAGGTGTCAAAATAAGGTTTAGTATTGACGATAGTATTCCACCTACTCGCAACGCCTACTACAATATACCTGCGGCCTACCGCGACGGTACACGAAAACGATTATTGGAAATGGAAGCTAGCGGCATCATAGAGAGTAATGGGTCAAACACAATTGGTACGTTTGCGTGCGTTTTGACAGTTTTTCCATGGGAAAACTGTCAAAACGCACGCAAACGTATCAATTGTGTTTGGCCCATAAGAACAGCGCCGCGTTGGATAAGTGGCATCTCGGCGGTGGCTAAGGGAAAGGACGACTTTAGATTGGTCGTAAACATGAGAGCACCGAATAGGGCCATCCAGAGAGAATACTTTCGTTTACCTGTTTTGGACGAGATGAAGACAAAGTTGCATGGGTCTCGATTTTTCACGAAATTGGATCTAAAGAGTGCGTACTACCATTTGGAACTAAGCCACGAGTCACGCGATTTGACAACATTTCTTTCAGAGAATGGAATGTTCAGGTTCACAAGACTAATGTTCGGCGTCAATTGTGCACCCGAAATATTTCAACGTGAAATGTCGCGCATACTAGAAGGTATCGAAAATAAGATAGCTTACATCGACGACGTGTTACTATTCGCTAGTACGTTGGAAGACCTACATGAGACCGTGTCAAAAGTGCTCCAGATTCTACGCGATAACAATTTAACATTGAACACCAGCAAATGCGAATACGACAGAACCGAAGTTACATTCCTTGGACACAGGTTAGACGCAGACGGATTTCACATCGAAGAAGGGAAAATCGGAGCCATCAGAAAGTTTCGACGGCCTACGACTACGTCTGAGCTTCGAAGTTTTCTTGGGCTAGCCTCATATGTCAGCTCGTATATAAGAAATTTTGCAACAATATCGAATCCTCTGTGGTCAGTTATTCGGTCTAAGACTTGGACCTGGAACAAAGAACAAGAAGAGGCATTTAACATGCTAAAGCAGAAAATAATGCACAGTACTGTGGCATTAAGGTATTTTTCGAACACGATAAGACAGTTTTGTACACAGATGCTTCTCCGAATGCCCTGGGAGCCGTCCTAATACAAGAACGTTCTGGAAAAGTCCTCGCATTATCAGTTTCGCCTCAAAATCTTTAACGGAAACGGAAAAGAAGTACGCCCAAAATCAGAGAGAAGCACTGGAGCAGTGTGGGCGGTGGAACACTTCTCATACTTCTTACTAGGCCGTCACTTCACATTGCGTACTGATGCAAAAGGCGTTACCTTCATCTTTAACCGCTCCCGCGAAGGTTCAAAGAGGGCTCTAACCAGAGCAGATGGATGGGCGCTACGACTTAGTCCATATAGCTATACCGTGGAGTACGTTAAGGGTGATGACAATATCGCTGATCCACCATCCCGGTTGGATCAAGGCAACGATGCACCATTTGACGAAGAATCGAGCCCATGGGAAGTGGCACATCTAGAAGCTAACGCAGTTGGTTTCTTGACCAAGGATGAGATCAGAACAAGTACTGAAATGGATGAAACTCTCCAACAGGTAATTTTGAAGCTTTACAACAGTTAAATAAATAGTTGCCATTCAAGGCCAGTCAAGTCAACTAGCTTCGACAGCACAAAAAGAATTTTAGACGATGTGTTCGGCAAGGAAGGTTTTCCGGATGTCATAAAATCTGACAACGGTCCACCATTCAATGGTGAAAGTTATAAAAACTACTGCAACCAAAGAGGAATCCGGACAGTTTTCTCCACACCATTCTTCCCACAGCAGAATGGTTTGGTGGAAAACTTTATGAAGGTGGTGAACAAAGCAATGTATACGGCTTCTTCAAATGGGGGTGATTTCCGTGAAGAACTCGAAGCGGCCGTTATGGCTCATAACGCTGCAGCCCATTCGGTCACCAGAATGCCTCCTGAAGAGGTGATGTATGGGAGAAAAATTCGTCGTTCCCTGCCATTAATCAACCGGGGCAAAGCAAACATAGATGATCAGCTGTTGGATTCACAGGATGCTGAATCCAAAATCTATTCTAAACTACACAAAGATACTCGACGAAGTGCAAAACCATGTAAAACTCGTCCTGGAGATACTGTGATTCTCGAAAAACAAACGAGAATGAAGGGCGATTCAAGATTCGACAATAAGAGGTATGTCGTAGTTGAAGAAGATAATGGCAGTCTACTTTTGAAAGACGAGATCGGTCGCGAAATTCGACGTCATGTCACGCAAACCAAAACCGTTTGTCTTTGAAGAAATCCTGACAAGCAAAAATTAGAAATTGGAACAAACGGGGAAGCATCAGATACAACACGACCTGCTAGAGACAGAAGAGCTCCTGCACATCTATCGGAATACGTACGTCGCACAGAGTACGATCCTTAAGTTTTTGGTTGATTTTAAGCTGAGTTATAAGTTTTCAAGCCAAATGCCTAATGAGTATGCAATCTAAATAAAACATCTAAATTCACTACATAATACTCACAGTAAGTTTATTAATCCATGATGATATTGATATTTTGGGATGGTAGGTATTCCATTTGGCAAAACTCTGGGGCCACTCAGGCAAGCAAGATGTGGTTGGTTCAGCGTTCTTTCCTCGTGCCATAGTGTCCCTTCAGGTTTTCCGACGAAATTGGTTCCTACCTGTCGGAGTGCGGTTAGAAACTCGCTCTAAATCGACTAAAGAATCCAATAATGACGCGACTCGTTTGGGATGTCGGACCTGTTTTTGGTTTTGTTTTGGTGGCGTAGATGAGTGCGCAAGTCAGAGTCCTTAATAGTTGTAGACATTACCCTCGAGAAAACTCAATCTTATTCAAAAACGGAAAAGAACCTCTGTGAACATTGTCCTCATCTGATGTCAAGTGACGTCAATATGCACCCATGCATAGAAATGTCAAAAAAAAACTGCTTACACGCTTGTCGGGATGAATTCAAATTTGGGTTAGATTAAACTGAATATTCGAGCAGTTTGAGTAGGCTTGAATAATTCTAGTGGTTACTGCCGGTGTAGCACCATACTACAGCGGTTCTCAACCTGGGGTACATGTACCCCTGGGGGTACCTTCGATGGCCTCAGGGGGTACCTCGGAAAAAATGGGCAATGGCGGATGTAATAAAATTCCTTGATTGATAAAGTTTTGATAATTGTTTAATTTTTCATACAAAAACTTTGCATTGTACATCAAATACTCGCAAATGCAATCAGCAAACTAAATCCTAGTTAATCTTGCCTACTACAACCATCACACTACATAAAGGGCTGTATCACAAAGAGGTATCAACGAAAAAGGAACAAATTTTGAAAATCTGTTTGAAACAAAAAATAAGTATGTGTTAGAAAAATATGTATATGTCAAGAATATGCTTCTGAACTAAAATCCATCCCCATTTGAGAGGCTTAAAAGTTTTTTTTTTCCCTAAAAGCTAATAAGCTTTAAAGCCCCCTCAAAGCGGCTCGAATACCTCCTTTCAAACGGCTTTTTAAGAGGCTCGGAAGCCTCCTTTAAGAGCCTCGGTAAACTCCTTTCAAAAGACACGGAAGCCTCATTTCAAGTGTTTCAGAAGCCTTCTTTCAAGAGGCTTGAACACCCCTTTAGAAAGGCTCGGAACCCTTCTTTTAAGAGGCTTGATCTCCTTTTAAAAGGTTCGGAAGTCTTTTTCAAAATGGACGGAAGGTTTCTTTCAAGAAGCTCGAAAGTCCCATCCAAATGTCTCAGAGGCCTCCTTTCAAGAGGCTCGAAAGCCTTCTTTCAAGAGGCTCGGAAACCTCCCTTCAAGAGGCTCGGAAGCCTCCTTTCAAGAGGCTCGGAAGCCTCCTTTCAAGAGGCTCGGAAGCCTCCTTTCAAGAGGCTCGGAAGCCTCCTTTCAAGAGGCTCGGAAGCCTCCTTTCAAGAGGCTCGGAAGCCTCCTTTCAAGAGGCCTCAGGAAGCTTCCTTTCAACAGGCTAGAAGCCTCCTTTCAAGAGGCCCAGAAGCCTCCTTTCAAGAGACTCGAAAGCCTCCTTTCAAGTGGCCCGGAAGCCTCCTTTCAAGAGGCCTGGAAGCCTCCTTTCAATAGGCCTGGAAGCCTCCTTTCAAGAGGCTCAGAAGCCTCCTTCAAGAGGCCTGAAGCCTCCTTCAAGAGGCCTGGAAGCCTCCTTTCAAGAGGCCTCGGAAGCCTCCTTTCAAGAGACTCGAAAGGCTCCTTTCAAGAGACTCGAAAGGCTCCTTTCAAGAGGCTCAGGCCTCCTTCAAGAGGCTCAGAAGCCTCCTTCAAGAGGCTCAGAAGCCTCCTTTCAAGAGGCCTCAGAGTCTCATTTCAAGAGGCCTCAGGCCTCCTTTCAAGAGGCTCAGGCCTCCTTTCAAGAGGCCTGGAAGCCTCCTTTCAAGAGGCTCAGCCTCCTTTCAAGAGGCTCAGAAGCCTCCCTTTCAAGAGGCTCAGCCTCCTTCAAGAGGCTCAGGCCTCCTTTCAAGAGGCTCAGAAGCCTCCTTTCAAGAGGCTCAGGCCTCCTTTCAAGAGGCTCAGAAGCCTCCTTTCAAGAGGCTCAGAAGCCTCCTTTCAAGAGGCTCAGAGCCTCCTTTCAAGAGGCTCAGAGCCTCCTTTCAAGAGGCTCAGAGCCTCCTTTCAAGAGGCTCAAGCCTCCTTTCAAGAGGCTCCAGCCTCCTTTCAAGAGGCTCAGAAGCCTCCTTTCAAGAGGCTCAGAAGCCTCCTTTCAAGAGGCTCAGAAGCCTCCTTTCAAGAGGCTCAAGCCTCCTTTCAAGAGGCTCAGAGCCTCCTTTCAAGAGGCTCAGAGCCTCCTTTCAAGAGGCTCAGCCTCCTTCAAGAGGCCTGGAAGCCTCCTTTCAAGAGGCTCAAGCCTCCTTCAAGAGGCCTGGAAGCCTCCTTTCAAGAGGCTCAGAAGCCTCCTTTCAAGAGGCTCAGAAGCCTCCTTTCAAGAGGCCTGGAAGCCTCCTTTCAAGAGGCTCAAAAGCCTTCGTTCAAGAGGCTCAGAAGCCTTTTTTCAAGAGGCTCGGAAGCCCCCTTTCAAGACACTCGAAAGTCTCCTTTCAGGAGACTCGGAGGCCTCCTTTCAAGAGGCCCTGAAGCCTTCTTTCCAGAGACTCGGAAGCCTCCTTTCAGAAGACTCGAAAGTCTCCTTTCAAGAGGCCCGGAAAGCTCCCTCCAAGAGGCTCGGAAGCCTCCTTTCAAGAGGCTCGGAAGCCTCCTTTCAAGAGACTCGGAGGCCTCCTTTCAAGAGGCTCGGAAGCCTCCTTTCAAGAGGCTCGGAAGCCTCCTTTCAAGAGGCTCGGAAGCCTCCTTTCAAGAGGCTCGGAAGCCGCATTTCAAGATGCTCGGATCTTCAAAGTCTTGATGTATAAACATAATTTGAATTTGAAAGTTTCACGTTTTAAAAAAAAAACTTTGGAAAAACTATGTAAATAATAGAGAGTCACATATCCGGTTAGTTTTCAAGACCGTTTAGTTACGCTTATTTTCATTAGGAGGAAAAGTTAGGGGGTACCTCAATGAACGCAAAAGATCAAAGGGGTACCTCCCAAGAAAAAGGTTGAGAACCGCTGCCATACTAGAATTCGGAAGTATCACTTGCGAATCGATTTTTTTTTCTCTTCCAATGTTATAAGTGATGCGTTGTTTAGGGAACACATCATTAGGGGTCGTACACTTATTACCTAAGCAATTTTTCTGGGTTTTTCGAACCCCCCTCCCCCCTTGTAAGATTTTTTTCATACAAATGAATTTTTATTTATATGGAGCGTAAGATATTGACCGACCCCCCCTCCCCCCATAAGTGCTTACGTAATATGTGTACGGCCCCTTATGGGAATCCAGCCCACTACTTCTAAGATGAGTAACTTACATGTATCTCGGAAATTTCATTTTCGGTAGTAAATGCCTACTCTTTATAACGGAACGACAATAAGGCGATTCCGATGATTCCAGCTCTGTCACACTAAAACAACACAAAAAAAACATTGCGGGAAACACCTTACGAATAGGGTAAAGTATAGATATTGTAATTATAGATGAGCGAAGGCATAGTCGGTTTTGCAAACGAAAAAAGATGGCATTTATTTAAAAGAAGTAGTTATGTGAAATCACAATTTTTTTTCAATAATTTCATTTTGATTCTTCTTTTTTGATTTTTAACAATAATCATACATGGCAAGTGGTTGGCCGAAGGGCCCTTCAACTTTGATTTTGAACATTTTGTTTTTTTATAGAATTGGGTAGTATTTTTAAAGTTATATCTATTTTATCCTTTATAAGGAATTGATTGATTTTGAATTTGATAACCTAACTACTATGTACACTAATATTTACAATACAAATTTGATAACCTAGATTGGAACTAGCGCCCTAATTGCACCCTGATCCGAATGCAAGCAACGGACCCTAAATTTATCTTTACACTCATCAAAGCGTTCATGTAAGGTTTTATCCCGGCCAGACGGTGGACCTCAGATGTTCTTGTCCTGGGAGGGGTGTTGAGGATCATCCTCAGGAATTTGTTTTGGACCCGTTGAAGTTTGAGGTGGTGGGTTTTAGCGCAGCTCTCCCAGACCGGCATGCCATATTCGATCACAGGGTGGATGATTTGCTTGTAGACAGCCAGCTTATTTTTCAGGGACAATGACGACCGGCGGTTGATCAAAGGGTACAGTAGTTTCAACAAGACGTTACACTTTGTCACCGTTTTGTCAACCTGCTGCCTGAAAATATGCTTGCTGTCGAGGGTCAAGCCAAGGTAGTCGGCCTCATTGGCCCATTCCACAGTCGTGCCATTGAGGAGGATTTTACGGTCCCCAGGCGGAACAAGTTTAGGGATTTGGAGTGGGGAAAGTGATGACCTGGGTCTTCGCCGCGTTGATACAGATCTTCCAGCTGGTGAGGTACTCTGTCAGGGCATCCAGGCCTCGTTGGAGTTTTGCCACTAGCGCTCTGATCACTCTACCGTTGTAGACGATGGATGTGTCATCTGCGAACAGAGACAGAATGCCGCCTTCTGGAGGTTCTGGCATGTCGGAGGTGAACAGATTGAAAAGCAGGGGCCCGAGGATACTGCCCTGGGGAACGCCTGCGACGATGTTGTGCGCATTGGAACTCGCTCCGCTGATTGAGACCCGGAATGTCCTTGCCGACAGGTAATTGTTGATGATTTTCACCAGGTAGCTGGGAAGATTGTAGCGTTGTAGTTTGTACACCAGGCCATCATGCCATACATTGTCAAATGCCTTCTCGACATCGAGTAAGGCCATGGCGGATGTTTTCGAGACAAACTTGTTCCGTCTGAGGACGTTGGTAACTCAGGTCAGTTGGTGTACAGT